>NC_091368.1:1659604-1692104 GCF_038502225.1 Cherax quadricarinatus
TATATGTTTGTGTGTTTGTGTGTGTGTGTGTGTGTGTGTGTGTGTGTGTGTGTGTGTGTATGTGTGTGTATGTGTATGTGTGTGTATGTGTGTATGTGTATGTGTGTGTATGTGTGTGTGTGTGTGTGTGTGTGTGTATGTGTATGTGTGTGTATGTGTGTGTATGTGTGTGTATGTGTATGTGTGTGTATGTGTGTGTGTGTGTATGTGTGTGTATGTGTGTGTGTGTGTGTGTGTGTATGTGTGTGTATGTGTATGTGTGTATGTGTATGTGTGTGTGTGTGTGTATGTGTGTGTGTGTGTGTATGTGTGTGTGTGTGTGTGTGTGTGTGTGTGTGTGTGTGTGTGTATGTGTGTGTGTGTATTAGTACAGCTGCTCATCTGTTAGCACAAACTAACAGCTGATGAAGCCTTCACGTCAGACCACTGAAGTATAATTTACTTTATAAAATACAACAAATCTGTAATCTAACCCTTTTTTTCAGACTGAGCTTTTTAAAATAATAAACTAGCGTATTAATAATTAGAAATATTTGTAATTTTATTCACGTCAACGAGTCAACTGCTTTAAAATAGAAACTAAACGCACTACTAAACCCACAGGGGCTCCCACAGCTGATGAATATTTAGGAGAAAATCAGATCTCATCGAAAGTAGATTTTTCCTCTCCTCCATTTATTCTTCATCTTTCCTCATTTCCTCTTCGCCCCGTGTGGGTTTTTACTAGTGAGTTCTTCTAGTTCTAGTTGATCTAGTTTCTAGTGCCAAGGCACCTTCGAGGAAAACACTAAATAGGTGTGGCCTTGAGCCAAGGTCACACCTATTTACGTATTTAAGGCTTATACGATGGCTTTAATGAGTCATTCATTGGATCCTGATCTAATTAAGCTCCAGTTCGACTTAATTGCCTTGACAATTTAGAAGCAATACATTTATGTGATACTTTTACAACTAGCGTGAAAATGTTGGTAATTTGCACGATAATGATGTGTTGAAAACATGACAAGTGTCTAAACATTAAAATGGTATAAAATACCGACAGATTGTTAGGTAAGACACACATGCAACAGTTAGGTATCTTTATTTCGAAACGTTTCGCCTACACAGTAGGCTTCTTCAGTCGAGTACAAAAAAGTCTTCAAGTATCTTCTGCTTCTATCAACTTTTCTGTACTCGACTGAAGAAGCCTACTGTGTAGGCGAAACGTTTCGAAATAAAGATACCTAACTGTTACATACGTGTCTTACCTAACAACATGACAAGTATCTCTTGGTTATATACAAAATACTTGTGCAAGGATATATATTCAGAGGTTTGTATCCGTGTGCCTTTTTCAGAGTGAGAAATGGTATGGTGATACTGACAAGGTATGGAAAGACACACTTATGCAGGAGGGCCCCGCTTATTCGGCAGGTTAGGTTCTAGGCTACCGACGTAAAGTGAATCATATTCTTTCTTCACTTTCAAATGCATATAAAAGCCTGATAACGTGTTTACACTATCGTATATTAAGTTACCAATATAGCCAGGCTTAAAAAATGCATATATAGTACACACATTACTTAAAATATTTTCATTCTTAGCTCATAGTGAGTGGTAAATATATTTATTGTAGGAAGTCTGAATAAATGAAGAATGGGTATAAATGAAAACTGCTGTTATAGCAAAACACTGTAAAGTGAAGCGCTGTAAAGCAAAGCACTGTAAAGGGGAGCATGCCTGTATACAGTTCAGGACATTTATAGGAAACGTTTCACCACAAATGGCTTCTTCAGTCCTATTACAGACTCCTGCCAGTTTATAAACTCGTTTCTTAGTTATCTCTGTATTACAACAGAGGAAATCACTCTCTAAAATAAATGTCCTGAATTGTACATTTTTCAATGTATATGAACTGAGAAATATCTTATACACTGAGATAAATATATCTGTGCATTTACAACTAAAAGAAATATATATCTTAGTGTATTTCTCAGAGTATACACCAACAAGTGAATTTCTTAATGTATACACATTAACAGATGTATAGCTTTCACTGTATACATACGGAAAGTTTTCTTTAACAAGTCTTATGCATCCACTTACCTCTTCGTCGTCCTCTGTATCCCCAGAGTATCCAGCCTCCTTCAGGAGTCCTATTGGGTCTTCTTCAGGTAGAGGTGCCTCCTGTGAGCCTGATAACAGGGAATCTGACCCTCGACGAACCCAGAGTCGTCTGCAACCTGAGCGTCGAGGTTCTTGTTCCATTATTAGTGTTCCACTCTCATGAGTATCCTCTTCATCGCTGGACAAAATTATAGCTTTGCTCCGGGTTAGGGATGGGCGTGGGCGTGGGTGTGGGCGTGCCTGGGTACTATTTTTCAACGAAGGTGATGGTTCTGCACTGCCAGGAATCCTCACGAGCTCATTCTCCGAAAGACAGCGACGGGACGCTACCGGGGAGTACTCGGGTTGTAGATTCATGTTCGCTTCACTCTTGTAGGAATCACATATGGAAACACTATCGCTAAACGTGGAAGAATCGAGAGACGTTTTCAGCTTCCACTCTCTCACGTCGCTAACGTTTACATCCTCATATGCACAGTATTTTGTTTCACTTTGTTCTTTCTTCGTTATATAACCTTCTGATTTTGAGAGAGTGTTTTCATCCTGGGACAATAAGGACTCACGAGGAGACAACTTTTCTACAGACATGGAGATTCTCCTAGTCTCCCCATGATTGTGGCTGTCCAATAACTTCTCAAAGAACATTGCCAAGAGAGGGCGATCCGAAGTTGTCGACATGGCAGAAGTTGGCCTGGAAGAAGAGGTTGACGATGGCTTTGAAGTTCTTGGCGTCGGTACAGGTCGTAAGTCTTTAGATATTCTAGGAGCTGGAACTGGTGTTGGAGACGGCGTACTACTAGAACTTCTGTTCACTGCGTCCTGGCTTGGTGATTCCCTAAGACAAAAGTTTGTCTCTCTACATGAACTTACTTGGTTTTCCTGTTGAAGTTCAGTGATGTTAGTTTTTATGTCTGTAGTCACTGCTTCGACGCCCCGAGATTTCTTCAGCAATCGGGAAACGGCTTCTTCAGGTAACACTTTGTTTTTAACATTTAATGTAGCTTCTTTTCTTGTTTTGAATATACGTTTACCATCATAAACGATGCCACTTTTATTTTCTTCTGTGAAGTTCTTTTCTTTTTGCAAACTGAACATGGCTGTGTTACCTGAGTCTTTATATTGTAAACCATGAACCTTAAAGTCAGAATAGATGGAATCAGTTTTCGTCTCTACTAATATCTCTTCTTCCTTCTTAGTGGAAGTTGAATTTTCATCTGTTAATTTACCAGTGTCAGCAACGATTTTCTTAATTTTTAACCCTTTTAGTTTGCTTTCCATATGTTTAGCTTGTTTGCTCGCAGGTGTATCATCTCTACTCTGAGTTTGGCTCAACAAGACGGGGATTAAGTTTTCATTGAGGTCCTTGTTTTCTACAAGCATCGTAGGTTCTGAGCTCTCATCGTCAGATTGCATTTTTCCGTGCGCTGCGTCAGTTGTTCTAACTTCTATATCACTAGAACTAGTGTCCCAGTTTGTTTCCACTGTTGCATCAGTTGCTCTCGACTCTCCTTTTATAGCCCCAGAATCAGTGGTCCGAATTGCTTCCACTGTAACTGCCGCGTTTTGTTGCAGCTGTACATCATGTAATTTAGGTTCAATGTTTGAGCTATTGTTTGTTGGTACTGAGTTTTGTCTCATTTCGATATCAGATAACGTTTTTGGAGAATCTTGTGGGTTTCTCTCTCTTGCCTCTTTCTTTCCACTAGTTAAGGCAAGAGGTTTCTTTATATTAGTATTTTTGCATTCATTATTTGTTTCAGCGTATTGCTCGTCTCTTCCTAAAGACCACAGCCACTGCCCGCTGCCAAAATTATCATATTCACTCACAGGCGATACTATTTTCTCCACCAAATTGTTATCGTAAAATGGGAAAGGCGTGTCAAGTTCGGTGTTATTTTCAGCTTCAGAGTTCATACCATCTCGGGTTTTGTCGTCAGAATCAGGAGGTCCGTTGTGCAGATGCAGTGGAGATTCTTGGGTTCTCTCTGCTTCCAGGCAAGTGTCATCATTAACAAGTGGGTGTGGAGATGCTGCCGAGTCTTCATTACCACTTGAATCATCCTCTTTGGAATCGAAAGAATTCTGCGCAGTCAAAGCAAGGGGAGAATCTGGGATTACTTTAGAAGCGCTGAAAGAAAATATATCCTCTGGTTCCGGAGAGAGTGGATAGTCTAAGAGGGATTCATCGTCGCTGTTTTCGACAAGTGGAAATTTTTTGTAAGTGTCGTCACCGTCAGTCTCAGCATCTGTAGCGGAATCTTGATGGTCCAGCTCATCGATGCTTTCCTCAGTCGGGCGTCCTGAGCGAATCATATCCAAGTCGCTATCAACAAGGGAGAACCGTCGATAATTCTGAGCCTCCGTCTGAGAGCTCGAGTCAGCTGGTCTCCTGTACCCAGAGAGAATCTGGAATAACCTTGGGGGCTTAGGTGGCGGCGGCGGCGGCGTCTGGGGCACTGGTGCAGTGTCAACGGTTAAGTATTGGTTGTAGCTGTTGAACTTGTCGAAGACAAGTTTGGGTGGAGGTGGCCTCTTGGGTGGAGTTTTCTTTTTGCCAGAAGGTTTACGAGGGACTTTTCCAAGAGTCTCGTCGGTGATTTCACGATCCTCAAAGGAACTGACGCTTGACAGCTTCTTTACGATCCTCTGTTTCAAGCTGGGCTGCTCCTCGTTGGAACTCACACTGTTGTTCTTCATCACGAGACGGTGAAGAGAAGAAAAAAATCCACTGTCATCAGTTGAGCTTGCACTGAGTGACTGCTGTATAGTTGAATGTTCAGGAGATTCTTCGTGCATACTATTCCGTGATGTGCTTTGTTTTCTTGAGTCTGTGCTCTCTGATGTTCTTGAATCAGAAATTTTCCTTGACACTGTTTGAGTGTCGTATACGAAGACATCAGCAACACCTCCAGTCTCCTTCGCTTTGCTGTCAGTATCTGTTGTGACGATCACTTGAGGGACAGTTGGTGAGAGGTTGGTTTCAGGATCATTCAGCGAATCACTGATGGAATTATCATATAGTCTCTCACATACCGTAATACTTGTTTTTACAATTGTTTTTCCTTCACCCTTCTGTATTTTTTTTACATTTCCTCTTTTCTCTATGCTTGATTCTCCTTCATATTCTTGCATTTTTCGTTCATCATTGTGCATTCTTTTGCCTAAGATATCTTCGTCTTTGAATGCTAGTGTCTTCTCTACGTTCGAACATCGTTTTGCTCCTAAAACAGTAGTTTCTTGTTTTTTTAAATCACTTTTGTAATGTGTCGAGACAAGTTGCTTCTCGTTTTCTTTCCAATTAACGTGTGTTTGTAATCCGCACTCAATGATACTGTGTTCATCCTGCCTTTGTAGTTCCTCTTCTACCCTATTTTCTTTCCTTGCGTCGCATTTTGCAATGCATTCCCCTAAGGTTCCCTTCTCAAAATATTCTTCCTTCGCAAATCTATCAGTGTTGTGTCTTTCGTCTTCGTTGTTAGCTTTTACTGGCGAGTTATTAGGAGAGAACCTGGGACCAGCCAGATGTTTCTTCTTACTGGACTTGCAGTCTTTAGACGGCACTGAAGTCTCCCAGTCTGTACTGTCGTCCTCGTTCAGATCACCTGTATCTTTCTCATAATGTGAAGTGGCATCAGCAGAGAACTGTGCCTCGTTTTGCTTCAGGCAGGGAGTGGATGCTGCGCCAGAGATTTCCTCATTATTGAGAGACTTTTCGACGTATTGTGATTTACTGGAACGTGGAGATTTGTCGTCTGAGGCTGGTGTGTTGTGACTCTTGAATTGTTCCATTCCCTCATATTTCAAAATTATGTCGTGAACAGAACTTGTTCTGGATACTTTACCATGCGACTGAGAAAAGTTGATGTCTTTTCTTTCATCTTCATCGCTGTTATCTGAATTTCTATTTTTTTTGTCTTTTCTTTCCTCTTCCTGCTTGTCTTGCTCGTCTGAAGACATGCTTATTCTCTTGTCTTTATTTTCTTCTTTAGCTTGTTCCTCCGAAGAGCTCTTGGAAGTAGATATTTTTCCTGTAACGCTCGTGGTGTTCCCTAAGAGCGAGTTTCTGTGTAGTCTACACAAGCTTCGATAATAGTCTGCGTCATCATCGAAGTCGCCTGGTTCGATGCCTTCGTGGCTTAGAGTCAGTATCCTGGGGTCCACCAGGAATTCTTCCTGAGTTGGGTAATTATTCTCTTTCAAGATATCATCATAACTTCTCGAGAGACCGCTCGAACTTGCTTTCTCTAAGGCACTTAGATCTATTACACTTTTCGACTGCATACCCATTATATTTCTAAAAGCTCTCAATGGGCCTTTGGATTTGATCTTGGTGGGAGAGCGAACTCTAAAGTCGTAAGATGTATCAGGGATTTCATAAACCCATCTTTTGCCAAATTTCGTGTGTCGGATTTTATTGGTTGCCGAAGCCGATGACTCGATACTTGTAACACTGGTGATGGAATGAGAATCGCCATCTCCTGAACAGGTCTTTAGCTGAGGGAACTCACTGCAGTCTTTCGTGAAACCTGTTAACCTGGGTTCACCAACTTTATGACTGCGAAGCATGTGCAAGTTAGCTTTAAGATTGCTGAGTTTTCCCAAGTGCTCAGAGAGGTGACTTCCTCCAGATTTAATAGATGATTTGGCGTCAAAATCGAATTTTTTCTTTCTCAAAAATGGAACAGAAGATAAAGATGATGTCTCTGTTAACTCTCTCTTGTGAAATGTTCCAGGGTCAGATTTTTTCTTTCGAAGAAATGGAAGAGGCGAGCTTCGTGTTTTCTTTACCGTTGGTAATTTTTGTTCTTTATCTTCTGACCTCTGAGGTTTTTGGCTCAGTCCTTTCATCACAGTTTTTTTCTTCTCATTGCCATTGTCTTTTGATTTATGATATTCTTTCTGAGCTTTAGTTTGTTCTTCTGGAGGATATCTCATTACTTCACCGAATTGTGGGATTTCAAAACTCACTGATTTTCTTACTTCAGGTGAGGGAGATAGATGTCTGGGTTGCCTACGCTTCGGCACATCATTATCATCATTGTTCTGGTACGACTGCAAGGCAGAATAACTTTTCCATGACGATAATGATCGTTCTTGGTGCTGATGCTCAAGTTTAGCCTTTTGTGACATCTTGAATTCCTCATTCAGATTCACCTGCACACTCTTCCAGGAAGAGAGAGGCTGCAGTCTGCCAGCTTCGTCTTCATCAGGCTCTGGAGTCAACACAACACTCTCATTGCTGCCACTGCGTCCTACGTTTGAGGAAGAGCACAAGTCGTTGAATTCCTTCCGACTTGTTATTGACTTCGAGGAGGACCTCCTCTGCTTAACCTTCAGTTTCCTGTTATGCTTCTCCATCTTCTCAAGTTTGTTGAAATTCCCGTTTTCCGTGAAAGGCGTCATCGAAGTTACGCTTTTCTTATCATAAGACTCTCTTCTCCCGATCTTAGATATATGATCAAAGTCTTCGAATTGTCGTCTTGAGGAGTTTCCGGGTGGCGAGGAAGCGTTGTGATGCCCGTGATGCTGGCCTGAAGGTAGCATCTTGTATCTTTATATGATACTATAGCACCGTCAACTATCTCATGTTAGGGACGAAATGTATTCTCTATAATTACTCTCTTTTTTCGACATACAAACATTGCTTAACCAACGCAGCGTTCAACATTTTCATTTAACGGTCATTTTAAGGTACATGCTTAACACACATTTTTCAGGTCTAAGTTTACCACGCTCAAAAAAAAATCATTTCACACCTGCAGAAGATGGACACGACATTATACTTCACAATTTCTCAAAAAAATAATGAAGCAGAACCTTGAAACCGGACATAGGTAAGTAACAAGTGTTAAAATTACCTCCTTAAATAACGCAGTTGGTAATGACGCAGTTTTGTTCAACACAAACCTTCAGGTTCCTCAAAGTCAATTTCAGGTTCCTTGAAAATTTTGGTTTACATTTTTACACTTAATTTATGTGTCAAGTTTTCTACCTCAACCATTTTTTTCAGTAAGTTAAATCGGTTGGAAATATATAATTTCAAACATATTTATGTCTCTTACAAGTGAGAGTTTGTACATATATATATGCATATATATATATATATATATATATATATATATATATATATATATATATATATATATATATATATATATATATGTTACACAAGACAACACAGTTCATTAAATCACTATTTAAGTAAAGTTAATCATTTTGTTACAGTAATTTGGCTTAATAAATATGCAGAGTATATCCAAAAGCATATCCGTGCGAGGGATATATGTGGTATACCTTCAGGCACGCGTGGTATGACTATAGCTATGTGTAACACATCGTCCACACTGATCAGGGATTCAACACAGAATGAACCGACGAGGTGAGGGAGGGAAGGGAGGATGGAGAGAGGGGAGAGGGAGAGAGTGGAAGGGAGGAGGGAGTTTCAGAGGGTGTCATGGAGGGGGTGGGCGAGGAAGGGAGGCAGGAGGGAGAGCCAGCAACTGATGGAACACATGTTAGCACAGGTGTTGTGGCACTGGTGAATCATCCTCTTCACTTCTCCTTGCTCTCTCTCATATATATATATATATATATATATATATATATATATATATATATATATATATATATATATATATATATATAGATATATATATATATATATAATGCAAATATCGCAAACCAAGCAATACAGGATGCAAAACAACCACAGGGAGAGCAGAATGATAGCTCTAGGCCTTTCGTACTGCCGTCAACACATCATCAGGAGCTTGCAAACATGCAAGCTGAATTTCACGGTTAGTCAGTTATTTAGTTAGTATAAGGCATATAGAGGTTTTTAAAGTTACTAATACTATGCTCTGTACTTCTCGCCTCGCCTCGCCTCCCCATCTCTCTCTCTCTCTCTCTCTCTCTCTCTCTGTAATAATAAAAAATAATCAATGTATAACTCTTTTTAAATTAAAAAGAAGATAGTCAGACGGTCAGACTATGATAGTCATGAAGGACGCTGCCACAGCTGCACTACCAAGTATCCTGGTTACATCACAGGCAAATGTTCACTTTATTAAAATGACTATCTATAATGCATTAGGAGTGTGAGTGTGAGTGTGTGTGAGTGTGTGTGTGTGTGTGTGTGTGTGTGTGTGTGTGTGTGTGTGTGTGTGTGTGTGTTCCAGGCACACGTTTAGAAGCAGAAAATATCTACAATGTGTACGTACACACAGACACACACACAAACCCTCCTGTTATTCCTTCCCCTCATTCCCAGTACCTAAACCCTCTCCACCTTCAACAAATCCCATCCATCCACCGTTAAACCCCTTTCGTTTATCCACTCCCTCTATTAAATACCAACCCACGATTTCTCAAAATTTTGACTCTCACAATTATCTCATTCTACCCTGAGATGTTTTATTTTTCAGCGAGTATGCTAGTGCTAGTTGGTTTACTCTGTCTTGTTTCCTGATGAATAAAACCCCAACTTCACCATTACCTGTATCAAGAGACACCTCCCATGTTTCCTGACGGTCAAAATATCACTCCCCTTTAGCTACTGACACCCGCATTACGTTCTCCTGTACAACAAAAGTACATACTTGTACACACACAACACATGCACACACACATGCACACACACATGCACACACACATGCACACACACATGCACACACACACACACACACACACACACACACACACACACACACACACACACACACACCCTAGTGCCCTCATTACAATACTAGGTCGCAGTTACCTCACCAAGCATTTAACAAGGCACTTGGTGTTTAAGCTGTGCCTTGATGATGAAAGGCTCTTGATACGAAGAATTGGATAAACCAAAGGTTCCCAAGGAACAAACTTGATTACCTCCTATTTCCT
This sequence comes from Cherax quadricarinatus, assembly GCF_038502225.1. Taxonomy (NCBI): domain Eukaryota; kingdom Metazoa; phylum Arthropoda; class Malacostraca; order Decapoda; family Parastacidae; genus Cherax; species Cherax quadricarinatus. Next base: position 1,669,595 of record NC_091368.1, read on the forward strand.
GGGCGTTGTGTGACTCCTACAACGTTAGAGCTTCCTGATAACTAATAACTAATTATAATAAAAACACTAAGGATAGTAAAAATTACTTATGGTTGTTTTTTAATATATTTTTATTTTTGTCTCGCATACATTAATTCACTCACCCCCCCCCTTCTCTCTCCCTCTCTCCCTCTCTCCCTCTCTCCCTCTCTCCCTCCCTCACTCACTATTGTCGGCCATAACGACGAATTCAAAAGAACACGAATGAACTTTGTGCCAAAAACGTTTGTTCATTGTTCATCTATTGTTATCACTGAATGTGTCAGTGTGGCTCCTACCACCACATCCTTGTCATATTATTATTTATTATTCTTCCCAAAATATTTGTTGTAGGGAGAGAGAGACAATGATAATCTTTACGTTGCAGTTTAGAGAATCTATTTTTTTTTCCCTAGGGGATTATATGTAAAGAATTTTCTCACTGACACTAAACATTCCCTCTCACTGACACTAAACATTCCCTCTCACTGACACTAAACATTCCCTCTCACTGACACTGTAAACATTCCCTCTGACACTAAACATTCCCTCCATAGCACCATATATTAAATAAACATTGATCCCGAGGGTAGATACATAACTGCGGTGTCTGGATGCCACTTGCTCTCTAACATGCAGGTAGGAGTTATATTTCATCCAGAAATCGTCGACTTTTCATCCAGGAATGATTTGCAGTTTCTTTTCAGTATAATTGACCTCTCAGTGTGGCATGATTAACGTCTCCTCTAAATATGACCTCTCATTCAGCTAGACATGACGCCTCATTCAGCTAGACATGACGCCTCATTCAGCTAGACATGACGTCTCATTCAGCTAGACATGACGCCTCATTCAGCTAGACATGACGTCTCATTCAGCTAGACATGACGTCTCATTCAGCTAGACATGACGTCTCATTCAGCTAGACATGACGTCTCATTCAGCTAGACATGACGCCTCATTCAGCTAGACATGACGCCTCATTCAGCTAGACATGACGCCTCATTCAGCTAGACATGACGCCTCATTCAGCTAGACATGACGTCTCATTCAGCTAGACATGACGTCTCATTCAGCTAGACATGACGTCTCATTCAGCTAGACATGACGTCTCATTCAGCTAGACATGACGTCTCATTCAGCTAGACATGACGTCTCATTCAGCTAGACATGACGCCTCATTCAGCTAGACATGACGCCTCATTCAGCTAGACATGACGTCTCATTCAGCTAGACATGACGTCTCATTCAGCTAGACATGACGTCTCATTCAGCTAGACATGACGTCTCATTCAGCTAGACATGACGTCTCATTCAGCTAGACATGACGCCTCATTCAGCTAGACATGACGCCTCATTCAGCTAGACATGACGCCTCATTCAGCTAGACATGACGCCTCATTCAGCTAGACATGACGCCTCATTCAGCTAGACATGACGCCTCATTCAGCGAGATATGACGCCTCATACAGCGAGATATGACACCTCATACAGCGAGATATGACACCTCATACAGCTAGACGTGAGTATTCCTACCATCTATGCAGCCACCTAACGCACTATAAAGTACCCTCACCTCACGCCAATATAGGCGTTTTCATCTCCCTTATATTCACATCTACCCATTAACCCCCCCTCACCATTAGCACATCCCCCCTAACCAAAGAAAACTTAAAAAATATTGATGAATTTCCACTTTGAGGTGGGGGTGTGAGAGTGGAGTTGAGAAAAACATTTGACCAGCCAGTCTCTCTCTTATATACCAATAACGCCAAATAACACAATAGCACCGCATATCACAATACCACATAACTCACAATAACACCGCATATCACAACACCACAAATCTCAGTAACACTGCCTAACACAATACTACACAATTCACACTAACACCACATAAAACGTACACACTAACACCATATAACTCATAATAAACCATACCACGGGTGGGGATAGAACCCGCGATCAGTCTCAAAACTGGAGTTTTGAGACTCTCTGATCGCGGGTTCTATCCCCGCCCGTGGTATGGTTTGTTTGCAATCGTGTCATTACGATTTTGTGAGTCATGTCAACTCATAATAACACTACTTAACTCACAATAACACCACATAACTAAATAATACATCACAATAACACCACATAACAAACACCATATAACTCAATAGCACCACACAGCTCATAATAACACTACGTAACTCACAATAACATCACATAACACAATAACACCAAATAACACCCCCGTCAACTACAGCAGTTACAGAAATATACAATCGAATTTAAAGTTCAGTGAAAATGCAGATTAAATTGCTCGGTTTAAATATCGATAAGAGATTTAAATTGACGAGTTTAAATACCGCTGTTAATTGTTGTAGCTTTAATAAAAGAAATAATTAAGCTTAAATAACGAGGGTTAAATATCACAGTGTGAGGAAGGTACTTATAATGGCTTAGGTTAAATGACAGTTAAATTACATTGTGTGAGGGCATTAAATATCTCAGGTTTTAATAGCGGAGTTAAAAATGGTAATTTATGTTTGTAAAGGATGCAGTTAAATGGCCAAGCCTAAATATCGGGGTTTAAAGGTCTGAGTTAAATGGCTATAAAACAGTTAAAAGCTAAACCCGTCAGGGTCATCCCTGGGAATGGAGGGCAATCAAGTTTTATCCAAGGAAGGAGAGAGGTTCTTCTTATTCCATGAATCAAGAACCCTTTAAGTTGATTTGTTGGTTAATGGGGTTTAAAGCCTATCTACTACACGAGGGCCATTAAGACGACACACTAGCTTTGCCATATTTATATATATACATTATATATATATATATATATATATATATATATATATATATATATATATATATATATATATATATATATATATATATATATATATATATATATATCACACGCATGCGCGGATCTACTATGACACTAATGAAGCTGCTCCAGGGCCGCTAATCCCGGTGGCCCCCAGAAGCTTCAGGTCCTCAAAACTGTAGGTATGTCACTGTTTACATAACCTCATGCAGGGGTTAGGTTAGGTAAGGTTTGTCAGCAATCAGAACGGGTCATGCTGAAATTATTATTATTATTATTAAAGATTCGCCGGTATTCTCCTGGCCCGGGCCTTTTCCAAGTGGTGGCCCGGCCTTGGCTCCCTCTTTAGGGAGTGTCTGAGACCTAACTCTCCCATGGGAGGAGGCACAAGTACCTCCTCATCTTTGGGACCAACTGTCCCCTCTGGCCTAGCCACAAGCTAGGCGCCTCTGGTCTGCCATCCCCGCCCCAAGGGGGCTAATGGGAATGACAGTCTTGTGAGCTGCAAGCTCGGGCACCTACCCTACCCTAGAAGGGCTGGGCATGGTGTCGATGACCTCATGCTGAGAAATACAACTCTCTGTATATACATTCTATATCATTATTATTATTATTATTATTATTATTATTAGAGGAAAACATTAAATACGACCCCTAAGTGAAGTCACTATTGACTGAGATACTGATCAGTATGATGACTTGAGAATGAACTCCCAAAAACAGTGAGTATTCGGTATAGTGAGTGAAAAAATATTTCATAGTTATACATTCTTTTATAAAGAAAACGTCACGTTTTCTGTAAACCTTCTAGGTATAACTTTCGTTATATTTAGTTGAATATTACTAAGCCCGAAAGTTAGTAACGCAATAAAGCCAATCATTGTGGCTTATTTTCAATGAAGTTTTTTTCAGTGAGAAATTTATTGAGGAATAAGAATTATATCCCTCACTATATTTCATATTATGTGCTTTAGTAAGTTTAGAGTGCAAACGTCTCACACACTGACGTAGGGCATGTATCTTAAGACACCTGCTGTCCCTGTTCACCTAGCAGTAAGCAGGTACCTGGGTGTTAGCCAACTGGTATGGGTCGCATCCTGGGGACAAAATAATCAAATTTGGCCGAAATGCTCTGCATAACAAAGAGCTTTCTATGTCACTGACGTCAGCTATGGTCTGTATATGTTGTACATGTACTTGTAGAAATAAATATTATTATTATTATTTATTTCGTCACAATACATACACAGAGAAGTGTATTTCTCTTAGTGTGCATATAGTGAGTTGAATTCAATTCCTATTTTAGGTATTTAAGTATTCTTATATGGTAGTGAAAAAGGTTATGTGCAGCCTTAATGACCCTCGTGTAAACAGGATGTAAACTCCATTAATAATAATAATAATAAAATAATAATAATCATAATCTATTTCTACAGGTACATGATACAACTTATACAGACCATAGTTAACATCAGTAACATACTATATAGAAAGCCCCTTGTTATGCAGAGCATTTCCCGCAACTTAGGTTAACTTTGTCCCCATGATGCGACCCACACCAGTCGACTAACACCGAAGTACCTACTTACTGCTAAGTTAACATGGACAGTCGGTGTCCTAGGGAAACACGCACAATGTTTCCACCCGTACCGGGGATCGAATCCCTGACCTTTTTTAACGAAACCACTTCCAGCCTATGTATGCTGGTATTTTCGACCTTTTTATGTTGAAAGTGCTCATGGTCCCAGGATCGAAAGGTTCCCTAATTAATCGGACCGAAACATCGTGCGGGTTATTCAACCCTCTGGCTGACGCATGAGGCCAATATATAATCAATACCCTGTAAGTCTTTAGTGTAAGATTACTGGGAAATATTGTATGCGTAATATTTCTCACAGCAAGTAAATAGGTAAGCAAGTGATTAAGTGGGTGAGTAAATCAATGTTTCCTGCCACGGGTCTTAATAAGATAACCCCCTCACATGTTAAGTATAGACGGGCCTACCGTAGATACATTTTTCATCCACAATTACAACAAAGAATAAATATTAAAGTGGTATAAAATACTGACAGATCGTTAGGTAAGAAACATGTGCAATAATTAGGTATCTTTATTTCGAAATGTTTCGCCTACACAGACTTCTTCAGTCGAGTACAGAAAAATTGTTCCATAGTCTGAAACATTGTTCCAGACTATGGCTGAGGGACTGGCCACCTCAAACCTAAGTCTTCAAGGGTGATGGACTGATTACATCGTCTTCACATCTCTTCTGCTTCTACCAACTTTTCTGTACTCGACTAAAGAAGTCTACTGTGTAGGCGAAACGCTTCGAAATAAAGACACCTAACAATTGTATGTGTGTCTTACCTAACAAGTGAGGTTTGAAGCCTCTTAACTACACTATGGTCTTTAAGGCTGAACGTTATCATTTCACTACCAGATAACAATACTTTAATATCTAAGATGTGAATTAGAGTATACTAAGCATATATACCCAACAAGAACTTCACCTCTGTGTATATTTCTAGGAATGGATTCCCAATAATAATATATCTCTATTTACTACATGTGAAGGTATACAGCCCTAGATGACATCAATGACATACTACTACATAAAAAGCCGCTTGTTTAGCTGGGTATTTCGGGCAAATTAGGTCAGTTTTGTCCCACAATTGCAAACCCACACCAGTCGACTAACACCCAGGTACCTATTTTCAACTGATGGGTGAACAGGGACAGGGACCTCAGTGAGTGAGCGTAAGTCACATTGCAAATCATGGATAATGATGAGGGTTAGATTTCTTGGAAGCAGAAGTCACTCACCAGTGTATGGTCTGACCAGAAGGCTTCTTCGACGCCAGTGATGCGATAAATCTCTTCTCCAAGATACAGCTTCTCACACTCCAGCTTGTGGATGGTCTGCTGTCTCTCACGGAGTTCCTGCAACGATATGCAATCATTGCATCAAAATAAGTAGCAACAATTATCATCAAAAACTATCATTTATTATACGAAGCCACAAGAATGTTAACACCAAACTAGAAACAAATATTATAACTGATCATAGTCTTGCAATGACTTGTTGCATCCTCAGAATCTGTTAAATTGAAAAAAAGAAAATTCACAATAGCGAATTAAATTCAATGGTTGACATAATTCGCGTAAAAACTAATGATTAAAATTATCCAATCACTGTATCAAAGTTTGTATTCACTTTTAATCCTTAGAAGCAAAAACAAATTTTGGTTTCACAGTAGTTAATGAATTACGACAAAGTTACGAGGAGATGCTAAGAAAAGTTTCTAAATGATAAGCATAATCTTAAGAATACAATAATTCAAATAACAAACAGTAACTACGAACTTAACTGCAAAATGATATAAACAGGAGAGAGCGAGGTAACAAGCGCATCCAGAAACATATCTGAGCGGAACTTTCACTTCCCTTTATACCAGATTTGTGGAGGTGTGCTAACAGTGTCTCGAGTTTAAGGAGAGAGCTAACAGACTGACCGACCAGGAGCTAAAAATTCAAACAAGGGGTCAACAGAAGGGTGATCAAGGGTGTGGGGGAGATGGCCACCAACGACACTAATTGGTAGTTTGGTAAGCAGGCGTGTCATTCAACTTCATATCCCTTAATGATCATAAATTCTGATAATTAAATGCCTGTGTATCTTAAGTATTAAGTGTTTGAGGCCTTATAGTACTCACAGGTGATTTTTTTATGCATATAACAGATACCTCAAGAGTAAAAGAACCATAAGAACATAAGAAAGAAGGAACACTGCAACAGGCCTACTGACCCATGCGGAGCAGGTCCATGTCCCTCCCCCCCCTCGGATAAGACCAATGACCCACCCCACGGATTATCCCAATGACCCACCCAGTCTGGTCATCCCCACTCAAGGATGGAGCACTGTACCAGACCCAGCAGCACAATCTAGTCAGGTCCAACTTACACCCACCCACACCCATTCATGTATTTATCTAACCTATTTTTAAAACTACACAACGTTTTAGCCTCAATAACTGTACTCGGGAGCTTGTTCCACTCATCCACAACTCTATTACCAAACCAGTACTTTCCTATATCCTTCCTGAATCTGAATTTTTCCAACTTGAAACCATTGTTGCGAGTCCTGTCTTGGCTGGAAATTTTCAGCACACTATTTACATCCCCTTTATTTATTCCTGTTTTCCATTTATACACCTCGATCATATCCCCCCTAATTCTACGCCTTTCGAGAGAGTGCAGATTCAGGGCCTTCAGTCTATCCTCATAGGGAAGATTTCTGATACATGGGATCATCTTTGTCATCCTCCTTTGTACGTTTTCCAGAGCATTTATATCCATTCTGTAATACGGTGACCAGAACTGAGCAGTATAGTCTAAATGAGGCCTAACCAAGGATATATAGAGTTGAAGAACAACCTGAGGACTTCTATTATTTATACTTCTAGATATGAAGCCAAGAATTCTGTTAGCTTTATTGCGAACACTAATGCACTGTTGTCTTGGTTTTAGGTTACTGCTAACCAGAACTCATAAATCCTTTTCGCAGTCGGTAGCATTAAGATCTACATTATTTAGTTTATATGTGGCTTGGTTATTTAACTGTCCAACATTTAGAACTTTGCATTTGTCAATATTAAACTGCATCTGCCACTTCTCCGACCATTGCGTCAGTCTTTTCAAATCATCCTGGAGTGCTCTAATGTCCTCATTAGAATGAACTGGACGGCCTATTTTGGTGTCATCAGCAAATTTGCTTATGTCGCTATTTATTCCCTCATCTATGACGTTTATGTAAATTGTGAACAACAACGGGCCCAACACTGACCCCTGAGGAACACCGCATGTGACGTGACCCCATTCTGATTTCTCCCCATTTATGCTAACTCTCTGCTGTCTATTTGTCAGCCATGCCTCTACCCAGGAAAAAATTTCTCCTATTCCGTGTGCCCTAAGTTTCCTCAATAGCCTCTGGTGTGGAACTCTATCGAAAGCCTTACTGAAGTCCATATACACAATATCATATTCATTACCATGATCCACCTCCTCAAACACCTTAGTGAAAAAAGTTAGTAAATTCGTAAGACAGGAACGCCCCTTTGTAAAACCGTGTTGAGAATCACTAATCAATCTGTGCCTGTCAAGATGGCTACGAATTGCTTCTGCAATTATTAATTCCATAAATTTTCCCACTATGGAGGTAAGGCTTATTGGCCTATACTTCGAAGCCAAGGACCTGTCACCTGCCTTGTAAATAGGTATTACATTTGCCATTTTCCACTTATCAGGCACTATGCCAGTTTGTAGTGATATGTTAAAAAGATTAGCCAAAGGTATGCTAAGTTCATCCTTACATTCCTTTAACACCCTTGCAAACAGTTCATCAGGACCTGGGGATTTGTTAGGTTTTAGTTTCTCTATTTGTCTGAGGACCATGTCACTAGTTACGCAATCGTACATAGTTTATTATCATCCTGTTCTACATAATCTATTATTTCAGGAATATCGCTAGTATTTTCCTGGGTGAAAACTGAGAGGAAGTAGGTATTTAGAATTTCACACATATCCTTATTACTGTCAGTGATCTGACCAGAGTTACTCTTAAGTGGGCCAATCTTGTCCCTAATCTTACTTCTGTATACCTGAAAGAACCCTTTTGGGTTAGTCTTTGAATCCCTTGCGACCTTAGCCTCATAATCTCTTTTTGCTTTCCTTATTCCTTTCTTTATTTCTCTCTTTAATTGAATATATTGATTTCTTAACTGCCCATCCCCTCTTTTGATACGCCTATATATACCTCTCTTTTGACCAATGAGATGTTTTAATCTATTGTTCATCCATTTGGGATCATTTTTGTTAGATCTAATTTCCCTACTCAGAACAAAAGTTGTCTGGGCAGCTAGAACTATGCTCTGAAAAACGTCATATTGGCAACCAAGATCACCTACCTGACCCATAGTTAGGACATCCCAATTTAGCCCACCCAAGTAATTTTTCAGTCCCATGAAGTCGGCCAAGCGAAAATCTGGGACAGATTTGATTGCAGTTATCTGGGTAATTCCATGATATATTGAAACTAAGTGATTTGTGATCACTTTCCCCAAGCTCATCAGTAACCTCAAGATTAATAATTAGTGATTTTTTGTTGGCAAGAACCAAGTCAAGCAGATTGTTTCCTCTAGTTGGTTGTGTCACAACCTGTTCTAAAAAGCAATCCTGAACCGTATCAAGAAAGTCACTAGACTCAAGATTTCCTGTCATATTGTTCCAGTCAGTTTGACTAAAGTTAAAATCTCCCATTATCACAACATTTTCATATCTAGATGCCTTATGAATTTCGTCCCATAACAGCTTACTGCACTCCCTATCAAGGTTTGGGGGCCTATAAATCACACCCAAAATTAATTTGTCACGACCTTCGAGAAACTGAAGCCAAACCGATTCTGTGTTCGATGTTTCTAATCTTATATCATGTCTAATACAACAATTTAAATTTTCTCTGACATACATCGCCACACCACCACCCTTCCTGTTGACCCTGTCAGTGTGGAATAGTTTATAACCCTGTATGTTGCATTCAGAAGGCATTTCTCTATCTTTCAGGTTGAACCAGGTCTCTGTTATACCAATAATATCTATATTACCTACACTTGCAAGTAATTTTAGCTCATCTATCTTATTTCTTAGACTCCTACTATTTGTATAGTAAACCTTAAGGGAGCTAGTCACTCTTTGCCCTCTACTATCTCTCTTTGTTTGTTGATCAATTGATTTACCATTACTAGCAACTTTATTTTGAATATTGTCTTTTAAACATATCCCTGAGGTATCCCGGTAATAACTGCTGTTTTTAACCCTAATGCTGCAGCCTGATTGTTTCCCACAAACACCCATACCTCTATAATCTATCAGTTTAAATTCCTAGACAGGTCATCAATTACCCTCTCAATTGAATTGGCTAATGCAACCACTCCATCCCCAGAGAGATGAACCCCATCCCTTGCATACATATCACGTTTGCCAAAGAAAAAGTCCCAGTTATCAATGAATGGGATTGCAAGTTCCTTGCAGTACCTGTCTAGCCAGCGATTTATACCAATTGCCCTAGACATCCATTCATTGCCCACTCCCTGTCTAGGCAAGATGCTACATATGACTGGGATCCCTCCCTTAGACCTAACTACTTCTATGGCTGACCTGTACTTTTCAAGCAGCTCCTCTCTCCTGCCCTTCCCAATGTCATTACCCCCAGCACTAAGACAGATAATGGGCTTGTTCCCATTACCTGCCATAATATTATCCAACCTGCTGACTATGTCACCAACACCAGCTCCAGGAAGACACTCTCTCTGTCTGACCTTTCTGTCTCTGTTACAAAATGCACGGTCGATATATCTTACCTGAGAATCGCCTACTATTAAAATATTCTTACCTTGATTAGCAGGGGAATCAGTGGTACCTTCAACATCACTAACCACTGAAGTACACTCGTCTTGGAGAACAGAGAATCGATTTCCTACCTTCACATCTTCTCTATTAACTCTCCTCATCTTCCTTCTTCCTGAACTGTGAATCACTTGCCACTTAAAGCGGCTGCCACTATCACTGCTGGTGACCATTCCTTCCTTACCAGCTAAATCCTTCTCACACTCGCTCCCAAACTCATCTATGCGAAGCTTCAGCTTCCTATTTTCCTCCTGAAGAAGTAGAATCTCCTTCTTCAACACATGAACCTGGGATTCTAAAACACTACAACAAGCCATGGTGCTTGGTAACAGCCCACGCTATATTTCGCATGCTCTCGCGAATTCCTTGCATTGTTCAAATTTGATGCATGCAGGGGATGAGATGAAAAGCTGTAAGCCTTCTCCCTGAAAGCTGGCTGCCTTGGATCAAACGTGTAGCGGATGCTACACGCCAAGGTATTGGTCCAGTGTGGGTAGATTGGTAAAGCACTGCGTACCTTGTCCTAAGGTTCGTAGGTTCGAGTCTCCTTCAGCCAGAGATCAGTGTTTATATATATATATATATATATATATATATATATATATATATATATATATATATATATATATATAATGAAAATCTTTTTTAAAAATATTTAATTCTCGTGAATGTTACCAATGTTAGTGACTCAGCGTCATCCATCTGGCAACAGTGTTAGTGATGACACACCACTGTTTTGATAATATTACACCACACACGTGTCTGGTATCACTGCCGGAGTCACGTTTTTTACCTGGTTGGTAACGAAGATGTTAATGAGACGCTACTGGTAATAATAATAATAATAATAATAATAATAATAATAATAATTTTATTTCAAGTTAAGCACAAATATATGATAATTTGAAGGAATACACCCGTAGTTAGGTTAATATATATATATATATTATATATATATATATATATATATATATATATATATATATATATATATATATATATATATATATATATATATATATATATATATATATACTTACGAAACGTTTCACATATATATACCGTGAGGCAACATAAGAAAGGAAAACTGCAGCAGGCCTACTGGCCCATACTAGGTAAAAAAATTTCAAGCCCAAACCCACTAGCAAAAATATTAGCCCAACCCATTTTCAATGCTCTCCAAAAGTTTACCTGAGTCAGTGATACCCCAATACGTATATCAAACCACGTCTCAGCAGCATCAGTATACGGTGAAATATGCACGAATATCACTGGTGGTGCCAGAAGTGTGTCCACAAGTGACTGAGGTACAGACTCCGCCTTGTAAACCAGAACAGCAACATAGCTTAAGGCGGTGCTGTGGTCTGTTCTCCACAACAATTACCGATACTAATTCTCTCGTGAATCCTGTGGTCAGTGTAGCGGGGGGTTGTCGAACGCTGTCGACGCCTGAGGATAACGAGGGAATACTTTCAGCACCATAAATACTCTCAGCACCGGAGGAAAGGCTTTCAGCACCGCAGGGAAGGCTTTCAGTATTACAAGCAAAATGCTTTTGAGAACTTCCAGTAGAATTCCCGGTATCTTGCTGCAGTCCTTCTGGGTGCTGATGTACTGATTTTATGGGAACTGTGGTACCGAGAACTTTGAGAAACATGTACTGGCTACAGATATCATGGTACCAGTACTTTGATATCACAGAAACAACGTACTCATGGACACAAATACTACGTACTGATACTCTATAAGCCATAGTCTAGGGTAATTATTAATACTACCAAATAAGGTTGGTTGGGTAATGGCCTTTAAAGTCTATCAACAACTAGAAGGGTCGATAAATTATACACATGTGCAACTCTTGAGTATCTTTATTGAGGAAACGTTTCGCCACACAGTGGCTTCATCAGTCCATACATAGGAGAAACTTGAAGAACAGGAGGAGAATGAGGTAATCGGTCCCTCAACCTTGAGTCGATGTGGTCAGTCCATCAATTTCGAATAGAATACGGCATATGTGCGGGGCAGCTTATAAACCGTAGGCAGGAGAGGTGCAGCAGACGTAGGTGGTGTCACATTTGTTCAATGTGGAAGTAGGTCGTGCCCAAGGGTTAGGCAAGCGAAGAATTCCCAAGTATTAAGATCCCACACATATGCCGTATTCTATTCAAGATTGATGGACTGACCACATCGACTCAAGGTTGAGGGATTGATTACCTCATTCTCCTCCTGTTCTTCAAGTTTCTCCTATGTATGGATTGATGAAGCCACTGTGTGGCGAAACGTTTCCTCAATAAAGATACCCAAGAGTTGCACATGTGTCTAATTTATCAACGTGTCGGTTCTCTGAACCATTCATCTGCAACTAGAAGGGTCATTAAGGCAGTGTGGAAACTGTTCCCCACAGTCAAGATTACTTTTAAGAGCTAAAATCAAGATTAAAGTATATGCTCAGCATATATTAAAGTACGTATATGCTCAGCATATATTAAAGTATATGTTCAGCATATATTCACAGAGGAACAAACATCTGACGAGACAAAGATATAAGTCCATCCTCTTATTTTGCTAAAATGTACAAATGTACAAATAAACACAATGATTTGTTTAAGTTTAGAGAATTAATAATAACAAAAGCAGTCACAAGTTGAAAAATGCATAGCTGGATGATAAGATTGGAAAAATGAAACAAAAGTTAATAATACTATCTATTATTAGTAGAAATATAATTTAGGATGGGTTGGTGTTACGACTTTGACATCGTTACTTAAATAAAATATCCTGACTCCTAAATGGCTGCTCAGTCTGCCGTCTAGGGCCATTTAAATTACACTGAAAAACACAGCATCCCTCGGGCCAACATTCACTCATATGTTAAACTCTATTAATTATTATATAAGGAAGGACATTAAACCTCACCTGTGCAAAAATATATCTATCTATTAATGAGTAACTTATATACAACTTACAGTCTACTACAAAAAACCCACAACACTCCAGTTCACATTAACTCTGCTACTAGTGACACAAAATCTTTTATTCATGTACAAACAGGGAGGCCCATGAAACACACACTCCCCCCTCCCCTTCACTTCTGCCTGGTAGACTAGTTACCAGCAGGTATAAACATCTATGGTATACACTAAAAAAACCTACCCAACACCACATACACTGCTACATCCTGCTTCCTCTGCTGTGGTAACCTATTGCACTAAACACTTCATCTGCTCATGTCCACTCTGCCTGACTGACAGGAATAAAACGCGTCAGGATTTAGTTCAACCCCGGAACTATGGAGCATTGATTTTTATATATGCACTTTTTTTTACTGCAGGACACTGCGTAACAGTTGGCTTTTAAATTAAATTAATAATAACTAAATAGAAGGCTTAGTGACTGGAAGAAATTAACACTGACCCACAAAGCCAAATTAATGAAGACTAAAATCACTATACCGTAGTTAGAATAATTCATAAATAATTTCGCTTTGGAGAGGGAATATAGACGACGTTTCGGATCATCCTGGACCATTATTGAGATAATAATGGTTCCGGACGGGGTCATTTGCGTATTGCATAAAATTAATAACTGCTTCCCACTTCAAGAGAAGTGTAGGGCCTTTCATGTGAGTTGACATTTACATATACCATTTACAGAATACGTCTTCATTCTGATTACCTTTCGAACAGTGTTGAGTCTTACCATAACTTTTAGAAGCTCAGAATAAAGCCTTTATGAGCAAACTTTGACCCTTTTACAAAACTAATCAGGATTATCATCCAGTGGAACCTTCACATGGTGATACGAAGTCAGTTGCGTGAGACTTCACTTCTGTGTCCTAGAAGATGGTTATTTTCGATAGTGAAAGATGATAGAACACGAGAAAATGTTCCTTTGCGCTTCAGATGGCGTACGGAAACTCTGAGCTGGATGTATGCATGCTTCTAGCAGCGATAGACCGAATAACGGTGAGCGAGTTTCCTCTTATTTTGGGTTAACTTACCTAGGTGGGAGACGACCAGTGTATCAAAAAAATATCATATCTCAATATTCGGCATTTAATTTTTATAGGGGCAAACTAAAAAAACAAAACAAGAAAACATCTCGGCAAGTCGAATAAATCTCCACTGAGAGACCCGTCATTTGTCTACAGCTTACGTAAGCGAAAATATTCTCATTTCTAGTGACGAACTAGCGCCAACGTGGGCAGGTAGTTCGTTCTTAGTCTAACAGTTCTTGATGGGGAGATAAGATGCCCTGATGCTGGTGAAGGGATTTTCATCCCAGGAGTTTGAGGTTTCCTCTCTGTCTTCATATAAAATATAATTGTCTCTAGTTCCCAAGACGCTATATGACCCCTAAGGATTTAACGCTTCCTTTTGAAAATAATAATAATAATAATAATAATAATAATAATAATAATAATAATAATAATAATAATAATAATAATAATAATAAGAAGAAGAAGAAGAAGAAGAAGAATAAGAAGCAGAGGAAGGAGACGAAGAAGAACTACATCTACGTCTACATCTGCATCTACGTACGTAGATGAGCCGTTTGCACACACATCACGTGAAAGAAAATATTTTAATGACAATGTGTAATTACAAGACACGTTATATACACTGAGAGGTGTATTTCTCTCAGTGTACATGTGGTGAGAGTATACTTTGATCCCTCTTTTAGAGATTAAAACATTCTTGTCTGATGGTGAAAAGGTCACGTGAAACCTTATTAATCATAGTGTAGTCCACAGGCTTTAAACTCCGTTAATCTACCAACTAGTTACAGAATCAGAGGCCATCTGTCTCACTGCATTATGACCGAGTGCTGTGTCGTTACCTCAGCGGGGACCAGCTGTCCCCGCGCCTAATACGTTAGTGACAGCATCGCCGAGGGTATCATAAGCGCTCCTGCATTAGTGTCTCGGCTACCCGGAAACTACTTGTTGTGGTTCCTACAGGAATGCGGATACCCTTTAGCCCATTGTTGTGGTTCTGGCAGGCTATCAGATACCATATAGTTGTGTGTTTTTAGCAGCCTATTCTGTGTGAGTTTCAATGTGGGAACATTCGCAGTGTTGATCTGCCTTGTTCAATGATGCGTATAGCGGGAACATCCGTATTTCGGTGTTATCATATTCCATATCCTTGTTGTATTGATGTGCAAAAGGAGACTTTTGTACAGTTCAGAACATTAATTAGAGGAAACGTTTCGCCCACGAGTGGATTCTTCAGTGCTGTTCTACTCCATTACACGGGATGGGGTTCGTGCATATGTTATGGAATCTGTTAGCCTGATCTGGAAATCTATTAGCCTGATCTGGAAATCTGTTAGCCTGATCTGGAAATCTGTTAGCCTGATCAGGAAATCTGTTAGCCTGATCTGGAAATCTTTTAGCCTGATCTGGAAATCTATTAGCCTGATCTGGAAATCTGTTAGCCTGATCTGGAAATCTGTTAGCCTGATCTGGAAATCTATTAGCCTGATCAGGAAATCTGTTAGCCTGATCTGGAAATCTTTTAGCCTGATCTGGAAATCTGTTAGCCTGATCAGGAAATCTGTTAGCCTGATCTGGAAATCTTTTAGCCTGATCTGGAAATCTGTTAGCCTGATCAGGAAATCTGTTAGCCTGATCTGGAAATCTTTTAGCCTGATCTGGAAATCTATTAGCCTGATCTGGAAATCTGTTAGCCTGATCTGGAAATCTATTAGCCTGATCAGGAAATCTGTTAGCCTGATCTGGAAATCTTTTAGCCTGATCTGGAAATCTGTTAGCCTGATCAGGAAATCTGTTAGCCTGATCAGGAAATGTTAGCCTGATCTGGAAATCTGTTAGCCTGACTTGGAAGACTTTCGTAGGGTTATGAGAAATGTACACAGGGAATGATAAACCTAGAGAGACCGAGAAATAAAAGGGAATTCAAGAGGGTAGGGAAGAACGGAGAGGAGGAGGAAGTCAATACATGAGAGAAGTTTTTATACAATACGGCTGAACTGTGACAGGCCTATTACAGATTTCAAGAGCTTTTCTATCCTGCCAGCCCGACTAGACTTCCTGATCAACCAGGTTGTTTCTGTTGGATGACCATTAGGTGATTATAGGTATCACACAACGACGTCGTTGAACTCAGTGGTTATTTCCAAGTCAAATTTTTTTCTCTCTTGTGTTGCTCGCACCATCAACACCGAGTTAATTTTGTTTTGGTAGCTAGCAGAGTTTACCTCCCAGGTCACGTCCGAGCGACCCGTCCAGTCGAACACTCCTGGAGAACTTTCTCTCCAGCGCACAACTTGGCACCCATCACCACCTGGCTTACTTTTCGAGATTTATTTCTCTCCCGTAACTCACACAGATGATATATTGACCAAGAAAACTATGACTGCTGGTGGAAGGTCCAGTACTAACACAAAACGTTCACACACACACACACAAACACACACACACACACACACACACACACACACACACACACACACACACACACACACACACATACACACAAACCTGTCAGATTGTTTTGGTAAGTATATAATAACCGTTCCATCAAATAGTAAGTAGATAATTGTTCCGTCAAATGGAAGATAGCAGTAATTGTTCCATCAACTAGTAAGTAGATAACTGTTTCATCGAATAGCAGGTAGACAGTAGTAACTGTTCTATCAAGTATTCAGTAGATAATAATTGCATTGTAATGCAAGGTCATTTACTTGACAATGGGAATTGTGATTAGATAACGACTTATTCAGTTACTGGAGGCGAAATAACAACCATGTTTGGGTCAGTCCTGAACCATTCTCCGGTTAAGGACTGGCCGAAACATCGTCTGACTTAGTCTCCAATCTGAAAGCTAGTTTTGAAATGCTCGAACGATGGGATTTTAGCTTAATGCTTACTGGGATTTTAGCTTACTGTCTCCTGTGACTGGGGCGCATACACTCTCCTCTGACTGTGGCGCATACACTCTTCTCTGACTGGGGGACATACACTCTCCTCTAACTGGGGCGCATACACTTTCCTCTGACTGGAGCACATACACTTTCCTCTGACTGGGGCACATACAGTCTCCTGTGACTGGGGCGCATACACTTTCCTCTGACTGGGGCGCATACAGTCTCCTGTGACTGGGGCGCATACAGTCTTCTGTGACTGGAGCACATACACTCTCCTGTGACTGGGGCACATACAGTTTCCTGTGACTGGGGCACATACAGTCTCCTGCGACTGGGGCACATACAGTTTCCTGTGACTGGGGCACATACAGTCTCCTGCGACTGGGGCACATACAGTCTCCTGTAACTGGGGCACATACAGTCTCCTGTAACTGGGGCACATGCAGTCTCCTGTGACTGGGGCACATACAGTCTCCTATGACTGGGGCACATACAGTCTCCTGCGACTGGGGCACATACAGTCTCCTGTGACTGGGGCACATACAGTCTCCTGTGACTGGGGCACATACAGTCTCCTGTGACTGGGGCGCATACAGTCTCCTGTGACTGGGGCACATACAGTCTCCTGTGACTGGGGCACATACAGTCTCCTGTGACTGGGGCACATACAGTCTCCTGTGACTGGGGCGCATACAGTCTCCTGTGACTGGGGCACATACAGTCTCCTGTGACTGGGGCACATACAATCTCCTGTGACTGGGGCACATACAGTCTCCTGTGACTGGGGCACATACAGTCTCCTGTGACTGGGAGTTTAGTTACACTCACAATTATCATATTAACGACAGCAGAGATGAATATATGATTTGTACTGATGAAACCAAGTGGTTTACGCTCGATCCTCCGTCCACCAAAGTAAGTTCTGTTATCACTACAATATATATATATATATATATATATATATATATATATATATATATATATATATATATATATATATATATATATATATATAGATATATATATATTAAAATCGGAAACAGGCGATCTTAACAATGCAGAACAAACTACATCGCGATGGAAATCATTAGCTCAAGATCAAGATCTTTCACACTCTGGCGCGTCTTCAGGAGCTATGCAATGTAGCAAGACATCAACAGATATGAGGGGAAATTCTCTGTGGCCAGGCAGAAGGTATCAGCGGCAACCCATGTATGTAAGTTGACGTACACTGAGCCACTCCCACAAATGTGTCCTTGCCCACTTATGGTCTTCAGACAACCTGCTACGTACACCCATCGCCGCCCACACTCGCCACCCACACTACCCATCGTCTAAGCATCGTGCCACCCACACCCGTATATAGACATCAACATATTCATTATTATTATTATTGCTGTTGTTGATGTCATTGCTATTGTCCTTTTTGTTGTTGTTGCTACTACAGTTGTTGTTGTTGATGTTAGTATCATATATCTTCAGCGTCATAATGAGGATGCACAAAACCCACAACGAACACAGTGTATTACAACAAGTTAAGCCCCGTGGTGCTGGAGGCTCGATCCTCCGTCTCACAATTGTGACCTCCAAAGAGCATCAGCTGTTACTTCCGACATAAATCTAATGACATTTGAAGATCAAGAGGTCGCTGATGTCAGGGAAGTCACGGGCTCATAGTGTGTGTGTGTATATGTGTGTGTATCTATCTATCTATCTATCTATCTATCTATCTATCTGTCTATATATATATATATATATATATATATATATATATATATATATATATATATATATATATATATATATATATACATGTATATTATTTATTTTTTTTTTATTATCACACCGGCCGATTCCCACCAAGGCAGGGTGGCCCGAAAAAGAAAAACTTTCACCATCATTCACTCCATCACTGTCTTGCCAGAAGGGTGCTTTACACTACAGTTTTTAAACTGCAACATTAACACCCCTCCTTCAGAGTGCAGGCACTGTACTTCCCATCTCCAGGACTCAAGTCCGGCCTGCCGGTTTCCCTGAATCCCTTCATAAATGTTACTTTGATCACACTCCAACAGCACGTCAAGTATTAAAAACCATTTGTCTCCATTCACTCCTATCAAACACGCTCACGCATGCCTGCTGGAAGTCCAAGCCCCTCGCACACAAAACCTCCTTTACCCCCTCCCTCCAACCCTTCCTAGGCCGACCCCTACCCCGCCTTCCTTCCACTACAGACTGATACACTCTTGAAGTCATTCTGTTTCGCTCCATTCTCTCTACATGTCCGAACCACCTCAACAACCCTTCCTCAGCCCTCTGGACAACAGTTTTGGTAATCCCGCACCTCCTCCTAACTTCCAAACTACGAATTCTCTGCATTATATTCACACCACACATTGCCCTCAGACATGACATCTCCACTGCCTCCAGCCTTCTCCTCGCTGCAACATTCATCACCCACGCTTCACACCCATATAAGAGCGTTGGTAAAACTATACTCTCATACATTCCCCTCTTTGCCTCCAAGGACAAAGTTCTTTGTCTCCACAGACTCCTAAGTGCACCACTCACTCTTTTTCCCTCATCAATTCTATGATTCACCTCATCTTTCATAGACCCATCCGCTGACACGTCCACTCCCAAATATCTGAATACGTTCACCTCCTCCATACTCTCTCCCTCCAATCTGATATTCAATCTTTCATCACCTAATCTTTTTGTTATCCTCATAACCTTACTCTTTCCTGTATTCACCTTTAATTTCCTTCTTTTGCACACCCTACCAAATTCATCCACCAATCTCTGCAACTTCTCTTCAGAATCTCCCAAGAGCACAGTGTCATCAGCAAAGAGCAGCTGTGACAACTCCCACTTTGTGTGTGATTCTTTATCTTTTAACTCCACGCCTCTTGCCAAGACCCTCGCATTTACTTCTCTTACAACCCCATCTATAAATATATTAAACAACCACGGTGACATCACACATCCTTGTCTAAGGCCTACTTTTACTGGGACACAAATTCCCTCTTTCCTACATACTCTAACTTGAGCCTCACTATCCTCGTAAAAACTCTTCACTGCTTTCAGTAACCTACCTCCTACACCATACACTTGCAACATCTGCCACATTGCCCCCCTATCCACCCTGTATATATATATATATATATTATATATATATATTATATATATATATATATTATATATATATATATATATATATATATATATATATATATATATATATATAAAGAGAGGAAATGAAGGAGGTGAACACGAGGAAGGTACGAGAATGTTGTTGGTGGGTGGGGGTGGGCGAGAATGGGTGGGAGTGGGCGCGAGGTGGGTGGGAGTGACAGGAAGTATCTTAGATAAGGTGTGGAAAGCAGGTAAGAGTGGAAGGCGAAGGTGAAATGTGGGTGAAGGAGAGTGTAGGAAACGAACAATAGCCACAGGGAGATGTGGGGGGTTTTAACATAGGGGGGCGTAGGATGGTGGCAAGTGTGGGCGTAGATGGGTGTGGGTGGGTGGCGTTTGGGAGGCTTGTGGGCTGGGGGGTTAGTTTTGGACTCAAGGAATAAACACAAAAGCCAGGGAGGGGTTCACGTGACCTTTGTACTCTTAACACAATACTCACGAACACAAGGTCATACCTTCCCTTCCCTTTCCCACCATTCCCCTTCCTCCCCACCATTCCCCTTCCTCTCCACCATTCCCCTTCCTCCCCATCATTCCATCTCTTCTTACTCATCAATGTACCTTGCGTTATTTCTAAACAATACCTCTATTTTAAAACTGATCAATTTTACAGGCCAAGAGCTGTTATCCAACCTCAGCTCATTTCACAGCCCATCCCTATCTATGATATACTACCACCCCCAAGATGCCACCCATAACAGTCGACTATTGCCCAGGTACCTACTTACTGCTAGGTGTACATGGGCAGCAGGTGTAAGGAAATATGCTTAACGTTTTCTCCCGTGCCGGAGATCAAACTAGGAACACTCTGTATGTGGGTTGGGTATGCTACCAACTACTACTACTACTATTATTACTACTACTACTACTAATTATAATAATAATAATAATAATAATAATAATAATAATAATAATAATAATAATAATAATAATAATAATCTAAGACATATGGAACTAATGGGTATCTCTACTGTCAATTGAAACTTATCGCCTACGCAGCAGGTTTCCTGCCATTTTTACTCCCACTAGTGGTCCCCACCTCCTGCTTCGTCTTCCAGGTCTTCCTACCTCACCTTCAGATATATCTATGACTCCAGTCTTGTGCTTCAGCTCCACATTGTTCCAGACTATGGAGCTGAACACTTCTCCAGGCAGAGGGACTGACCCCCTCAATACTCTTTCTCCAAGGACACGATATTGTGACTGTTTATTCTTTCTGAACTGTTTTCTCCGTTTTTATAATGAGAAAACTTAAGAGGCATCTTACGGCTGGAACTACTCTCATTAGGAAAGTTAAAACTAAGTTTTGAGGTTGAAGCAAGTTGTAAGTTGTAAGTTGTAAGTTGTAAGTTGTAAGTTGTACGTTGTAAGTTGTAAGTTGTAAGTTGTAAGTTGTAAGTTGTACTTTGTAAGTTGTAAGTTGTAAGTTGTAAGTTGTAAGTTGTACGTTGTAAGTTGTAAGTTGTAAGTTGTAAGTTGTAAGTTGGGTATATTGTTAGATGGTAGTTATTTTTTTGATCAAATTTTGTTCATGACTCTGGAATTGGGTATAACATTGTTCTGCTGGACTGTGATCTATGAAGAACAAAAAGGCACAATACCGTGACTGGAACAATTCACAAATAGAAGGTAAACGTCTAAGTCGAACTGAAACGTCGTTTTAAGCTTCTGTTTCTTATGTTCGGCTTATTTGGGTAAACTCCGATTTTTTTTTTTTTACTTTTTTTTATTTTTTTTTTTTTGTATTTTTTTTTGTATTTGCCTATTGTACTATTTGTGAACCTGGGTGTGGCCTGTCACACACAATGGTAAGTTTATTAGCTCCTTCAGTAAAGCTTCTTTAACGCGTTACTAAATGATGCAGGGTAGGCCAAGGGGAGACTGTGTGTGTGTGTGTGTGTGTGTGTGTGTGTGTGTGTGTGTGTGTGTGTGTGTGTGTGTGTGTGTGTGTGTGTGTGTCTGTGTGTGTGTGTGTGTGTGTGTTATGTGTGTATGTGCTGTGTGTGTGTGTGTGTGTATTATGTGTGTATGTACTGTGTGTGTGTGAGTTTACTCACCTATTTGTGGTTGCAGGGGTCTCTGTCCACCTTATCGATTCCTCTAAGTATTTTATATGTCGTTATCATCTCC
>NC_091368.1:1697104-1794604 GCF_038502225.1 Cherax quadricarinatus
CTCAGGTTTGCCAGGCGCCCATATGCTGCAGCAGTTATCTGATTGATGTGTGCTTCCGGAGACATGCTCGGTGTTATACTCACCCCAAGATCTTTCTCCTTGAGTGAGGTTTGCAGTCTTTGGCCACCTAGCCTATACTCTGTCTGTGGTCTTCTGTGCCCTTCCCCTATCTTCATGACTTTGCATTTGGCAGGATTAAATTCGAGAAGCCATTTGCTGGACCAGGTGTCCAGTCTGTCCAGGTCTCTTTGAAGTCCTGCCTGGTCCTCATCAGATTTAATTCTCCTCATTAACTTCACATCATCTGCAAACAGGGACACTTCTGAGTCTAACCCTTCCGTCATGTCGTTCACATATACCAAAAATAGCACTGGTCCTAGGACCGACCCCTGTGGGACCCCGCTCGTCACAGGTGCCCACTGTGATACATCATTACGTACCATGACTCGTTGTTGCCTCCCTGTCAGGTATTCTCTGATCCATTGCAGTGCCCTTCCTGTTATATGCGCCTGATGCTCTAGCTTCTGCACTAATCTCTTGTGAGGAACTGTGTCAAAGGCCTTCTTGCAGTCTAAGAAGATGCAATCAACCCACCCCTCTCTCTCTTGTCTTACTTCTGTTATTTTATCATAAAACTCCAGAAGGTTTGTGACACAGGATTTGCCTTCCGTGAATCCGTGCTGGTTGGCATTTATACTCCTGTTCCGTTCCAGGTGCTCCACCACTCTCCTCCTGATAATCTTCTCCATAATTTTGCATACTATACACGTCAATGACACAGGTCTATAGTTTAGTGCCTCTTTTCTGTCTCCTTTTTTGAAAATGGGAACTACATTTGCTGTCTTCCATACCTCAGGTAGTTGCCCAGTTTCCAGGGATGTGTTGAAGATTGTGGTAAGTGGTACGCACAACATATCTGCTCCCTCTCTAAGGACCCATGGAGAGATGTTGTCCGGTCCCATTGCCTTTGAGGTATCGATGTCCCTTAGCAGTTTCTTCACCTCCTCCTCATCTGTATGTATGTCGTCCAACACTTGTTGGTGTATTCCTTGTTGGTGTCCCCATCTGGTCTGTCCCCCCAGAGTCCTTCCTGTCTCTACTGTAAATACTTCCTTAAATCTCGTGTTGAGCTCCTCACATACCTCTTGATCGTTTCTTGTGAGTTCCCCACCTTCTTTCCTCAGCCTTATCACCTGGTCCTTGACTGTTGTCTTCTTCCTAATGTGGCTATACAGCAGTTTCGGGTCAGATTTGACTTTCGATGCTATGTCGTTTTCATACTGTCTCTGGGCCTCCCTCCTTATCTGCGCATACTCGTTTCTGGCTCTTCTACTAATCTCCTTGTTTTCCTGGGTCCTATGCCTCCTGTACCTTTTCCATTCTCTGTTGCACTTAGCTTTTGCCTCCCTACACCTTCGGGTAAACCAAGGACTCGTCTTGGTCTTCCTATTATTTCTGTTTCCCTTGGGAACAAAACTTTCCTCTGCCTCCTTGCACTTTGTTGCCACATATTCCATCATCTCGTTTACTGATTTTCCTACCATTTCTCTGTCCCACTGAACCTCCTGCAGGAAGTTTCTCATACCTGTGTAGTCCCCCCTTTTATAGTTTGGCCTGTCCCCTTCAGTTCCTGTTACCTTCTCCACTTGTAACTCTACTATATAGTCAAAACTCAGAACCACATGATCGCTAGCTCCAAGGGGCCTCTCGTAAGTGATGTCCTCGATGTCTGAACTGCTCAGGGTGAACACAAGATCCAGTCTTGCTGGCTCATCCTTCCCTCTCTCTCTGGTTGTGTCCCTGACATGTTGATGCATGAGGTTTTCAAGTACCACATCCATCATCTTTGCTCTCCATGTTTCGGGACCCCCATGTGGCTCCAGGTTTTCCCAGTCGATCTCCCTGTGGTTGAAATCGCCCATTACCAGTAACTTTGCTCTGCTCGAGTGAGCTCTTCTTGCCACCTCAGCCAGTGTGTCCACCATCACCCTGTTGTTTTCTTCGTACTCCTCTCTTGGCCTCCTGCAGTTCTGTGGTGGGTTATACATCACTCCAATGACTACTTTATGTTCTCCGGACTGAATTGTACCTACAATGTAGTCTCTTTCTCCAATCATGTCCATGCCTTCCATTTCCTCAAATCCCCATTGGTGTTTTATGAGCAGTGCAACCCCTCCTCCCCCTCTACTCCTTCTATCTTTCCTCAGGATCTGATATCCTGTTGGGAAGATTGTGTCTGTTATTATCTCAGCGAGTTTTGTTTCTGTGACTGCTATGATGTCTGGGGATTTTTCACTGATTCTTTCATTCTACTCCTCATGTTTATTCATTATTCCATCCGCATTTGTGTACCAAACCTTTAGTTTCTTTTCTATCATTGTGGTCATGCAAGTATATTGGGGTTGGGGGAGGGAGAGCCTTGGTGGGGGCCTATATGGGGCTGTGGTGTAGGTGGGGTATGTGTTGATGGGGGTGGGGTCAGAATGCCCATAAGGGACAGCTGTTGGGGTGAGGTTTGTGATATGGGGGTTGGTGGCAGAGGGAACAGTGAGTGGGTTGGAGTATAGGTTGCTCAGTTGCGTTGGGAATGTCGCGGGTGGGGTCTTTTGGTGGGAGATTCTGTGGGGTGTGTTTGCCCTTCCTCCTGTGTCTGGGTCCTGCTCATTTTCATTGCTTCTCGTTCCTCCTTGCGTCTCTGTACCCTCTCTTTCAGTGTAGTCCTTTCTTCTTGTGTTCTGTCGCGGTCGAGGTATACTCTCTGGTACCCCTCTTTGTCTCTCAGTCTTGCTTTCTCTTGCAGAATCCTGATTCGAACTGATTCTTCCTTGAAAGTTACTCTGACAGGCCGTATCCTTCCACTCGCAAACCACCCAATTCTCTGAAAATTTGTCACCTGGGTCATATTGCCCTCCCCTATTGTTTTCATGATGCCTTCAATCATTTTTTTCTCCTCCTGTTTTATTTCTTCAAAGTTGGCCCCCTTGGCTTCTTGGAGCCCGTACACAAAAACTGACCTCGCCCTTTCCTCCTCCCACTGAGTCTCCATCTGCTTCCTCTGAGGCATTTTGTTTCCTTCCATTGACATGTTCTTGCCTTCAGTCCCTGTCATATCTGAAACATCTATTCTTAGTGGACTGTCTTTCCTGGCCAGCTGTCCCGTGCTACTGCAGTTGGCTGTTAGAACCTCTGCATATAACAAACCTTCATTTTCTTCGGACCTGTCGCTTGATCTTAGTGTGCTCATCGTCTTTTCCCTGTGTGTGTGTGTGTGTGTGTGTGTGTGTACTCACCTAATTGTACTCACCTAATTGTGGTTGCAGGGGTCGACACTCAGCTCCTGGCCCCGCCTCTTCACTGATCGCTACTGGGTCCTCTCTCTCTCTGCTTTGTCATACCTCTTCTTAAAACTATGTATGGTTCCTGCCTCCACCACTTCACTTGCTAGGCTATTCCACTTGCTGACAACTCTATGACTGAAGAAATACTTCCTAACGACCCTGTGACTCGTCTGAGTCTTCAGCTTCCAGTTGTGACCCCTTGTCCCTGTGTCCCCTCTCTGGAACATCCTATCTCTGTCCACCTTGTCTATTCCCCGCAGTGTCTTGTATGTCGTTATCATGTCTCCCCTGACCCTTCTGTCCTCCAGTGTCGTCAGTCCGATTTCCCTTAACCTTTCCTCGTACGACATTCCCTTGAGCTCTGGGACTAGCCTTGTTGCAAACCTTTGTACTTTCTCTAACTTCTTGACGTGCTTGACCAGGTGTGGGTTCCAGACTGGTGCTGCATACTCCAGTATGGGCCTAACATACACAGTGTACAGTGTCTTGAACGATTCCTTATTAAGGTATCGGAACGCTATTATCAGGTTTGCCAGGCGCCCGTATGCTGCAGCAGTTATTTGGTTGATGTGTGTGTGTGTGTGTTTCACACATTGATTCTCAGAGTTCTGTATCTCTCAGTGAATATAAGGCGACAGCTGTTTAGTTTTTAATAAATGAGCTGAGGTAAAATAACAGTTTTTAAGTGAGGAAGGAAAACAGCTATTAGCGTGCAAATGAGCTGAGGAAAGATAACAGCTCCTACTTTGTAAATGAGCTGAGGAAAGATAACAACTCCTAGTTTGTAAATGAGCTGAGGAAAGATAACAGCTCCTAGTTTGTAAATGAGCTGAGGAAAGATAACAGCTCCTAATTTGTAAATGAGCTGAGGAAAGATAACAGCTCCTAGTTTGTAAATGAGCTGAGGAAAGATAACAACTCCTAGTTTGTAAATGAGCTGAGGAAAGATAACAACTCCTAGGTTGTAAATGAGCTGAGGAAAGATAACAGCTCCTAGTTTGTAAATGAGCTGACGAAAGATAACAGCTCCTAGTTTGTAAATGAGCTGAGGAAAGATAACAACTCCTAGTTTGTAAATGAGCAGAGGAAAGATAACAGCTCCTAATTTGTAAATGAGCTGAGGAAAGATAACAGCTCCTAGTTTGTAAATGAGCTGAGGAAAGCTAACAGCTCCTAGTTTGTAAATGAGCTGAGGAAAGATAACAACTCCTAGTTTGTAAATGAGCTGAGGAAAGATAACAGCTCCTAGTTTGTAAATGAGCTGAGGAAAGATAACAACTCCTAGTTTGTAAATGAGCTGAGGAAAGATAACAACTCCTAGTTTGTAAATGAGCTGATGAAAGATAACAACTCCTAGTTTGTAAATGAGCTGAGGAAAGATAACAACTCCTAGTTTGTAAATGAGTTGAGGAAAGATAACAACTCCTAGTTTGTAAATGAGCTGAGGAAAGATAACAGCTCCTAGTTTGTAAATGAGCTGAGGAAAGATAACAACTCCTAGTTTGTAAATGAGCTGAGGAAAGATAACAGCTCCTGGTTTGTAAATGAGCTGAGGAAAGATAAAAGCTCCTAGTTTGTAAATGAGCTGAGGAAAGATAACAGCTCCTGGTTTGTAAATGAGCTGAGGAAAGATAACAGCTCCTAGTTTGCAAATGAGCTGAGGAAAGAAAACAGCTCCTAGTTTGTAAATGAGCTGAGGAAAGATAACAGCTCCTGGTGTGTAAATGAGCTGAGGAAAGCTAACAGCTCCTAGTTCGTAAATGAGCTGAGGAAAGATAACAGCTCCTAGTTTGTAAATGAGCTGAGGAAAGATAACTCCTAGTTTGTAAATGAGCTGAGGAAAGATAACAGCTCCTAGTTTGTAAATGAGCTGAGGAAAGATAACAGCTCCTAGTTTGTAAATGAGCTGAGGAAAGATAACAGCTCCTAGTTTGTAAATGAGCTGAGGAAAGATAACAGCTCCTAGTTTGTAAATGAGCTGAGGAAAGATAACAACTCCAAGTTTGTAAATGAGCTGAGGAAAGATAACAGCTCCTAGTTTGTAAATGAGCTGAGGAAAGATAACAACTCCTAGTTTGTAAATGAGGTGAGGAAAGATAACAACTCCTAGTTTGTAAATGAGCTGAGGAAAGATAACAGCTCCTAGTTTGTAAATGAACTGAGGAAAGATAACAGCTCCTTGTTTGTAAATGAGCTGAGGAAAGCTAACAGCTCCTAGTTTGTAAATGAGCTGAGGAAAGATAACAACTCCTAGTTTGTAAATGAGCTAAGGAAAAATAACAGCTCCTGGTTTGTAAATGAGCTGAGGAAAGATAACAGCTCCTGGTTTGTAAATGAGCTGAGGAAAGATAACAGCTCCTGGTTTGTAAATGAGCTGAGGAAAGATAAAAGCTCCTAGTTTGTAAATGAGCTTAGGAAAGCTAGCAGCTCCTAGTTTGTAAATGAGCTGAGGAAAGATAACAGCTCCTAGTTTGTAAATGAGCTCAGGAAAGATAACTCCCAGTTTTTAAATGAGCTGAGGAAAGATAACAGCTCCTAGTTTGTAAATGAGCTGAGGAAAGGTAACAACTCCTAGTTTGTAAATGAGCTGAGGAAAGATAACAGCTCCTAGTTTGTAAATGAGCTGAGGAAAGATAACAACTCCTAGTTTGTAAATGAACTGAGGAAAGATAACAACTCCTAGTTTGTAAATGAGCTGAGGAAAGATAACAACTCCTAGTTTGTAAATGAGCTGAGGAAAGATAACAACTCCTAGTTTGTAAATGAGCTGAGGAAAGATAACAACTCCTAATTTGTAAATGAGCTGAGGAAAGATAACAGCTCCTAGTTTGTAAATGAGCTGAGGAAAGATAACAACTCCTAGCTTGTAAATGAGATGAGGAAAAATAACAGCTCCTGGTTTGTAAATGAGCTGAGAAAAGATAACAGCTTTTGGTTTGTAAATGAGCTGAGGAAAGATAACAGCTCCTGGTTTGTAAATGAGATGACGAAAGATAACAGCTCCTAGTTTGTAAATGAGCTGAGGAAAGATAACAGCTCCTGGTTTGTAAATGAGCTGAGGAAAGCTAACAGCTCCTAGTTTGTAAATGAGCTGAGGAAGGATAACAGCTCCTAGTTTGTAAATGAGCTGAGGAAAGATGACAACTCCTAGTTTGTAAATGAGCTGAGGAAAGATAACAGCTCCTAGTTTGTAAATGAGCTGAGGAAAGATAACAGCTCCTAGTTTGTAAATGAGCTGAGGAAAGATAACAGCTCCTGGTTTGTAAATGAGCTGAGGAAAGCTAACAGCTCCTAGTTTGTAAATGAGCTGCGGAAAGATAACAGCTCCTAGTTTGTAAATGAGCTGAGAAAAGATAACAACTCCTAGTTTGTAAATGAGCTGAGGAAAGATAAAAGCTCCTAGTTTTTAAATGAGCTGAGGAAAGATAACAGCTCCTAGTTTGTAAATGAGCTGAGGAAAGCTAACAGCTCCTAGTTTGTAAATGAGCTGAGGAAAGATAACAGCTCCTAGTTTGTAAATGAGCTGAGGAAAGATAACAACTCCTAGTTTGTAAATGAGCTGAGGAAAGATAACAACTCCTAGTTTGTAAATGAGCTGAGGAAAGATAACAGGTCCTAGTTCGTAAATGAGCTGAGGAAAGATAACAGCTCTTGGTTTGTAAATGAGCTGAGCAAAGCTAACAGCACCTATTTTGTAAATGAGCTGAGGAAAAATAACAACTCCTAGTTTGTAAATGAGCTGAGGAAAGATAACAGCTCCTAGTTTGTAAATGAGCTGAGGAAAGATAACAGCTCCTGATATGTAAATGAGCTGAGGAAAGATAACAGCTCCTGGTTTGTAAATGAGCTGAGGAAAGCTAACAGCTCCTAGTTTGTAAATGAGCTGAGGAAAGATAACAGCTCCTAGTTTTTAAATGAGCTGAGGAAAGATAACAGCTCCTAGTTTGTAAATGAGCTGAGGAAAGCTAACAGCTCCTAGTTTGTAAATGAGCTGAGGAAAGATAACAGCTCCTAGTTTGTAAATGAGCTGAGGAAAGATAACAACTCCTAGTTTGTAAATGAGCTGAGGAAAGATAACAACTTCTAGTTTGTAAATGAGCTGAGGAAAGATAACAGGTCGTAGTTCGTAAATGAGCTGAGGAAAGACAACAGCTCCTAGTTTGTAAATGAGCTGAGGAAAGCTAACAGCACCTATTTTGTAAATGAGCTGAGGAAAGATAACAACTCCTAGTTTGTAAATCAGCTGAGGAAAGATAACAGCTCCTAGTTTGTAAATGAGCTGAGGAAAGATAACAGCTCCTGGTTTGTAAATGAGCTGAGGAAAGATAACAGCTCCTGGTTTGTAAATGAGCTGAGGAAAGCTAACAGCTCCTAGTTTGTAAATGAGCTGAGGAAAGATAACAGCTCCTAGTTTGTAAATGAGCTGAGGAAAGATAACAGCTCTTAGTTTGTAAATGAGCTTAGGAAAGCTAACAGCTCCTAGTTTGTAAATGAGCTGAGGAAAGATAACAGCTCCTAGTTTGTAAATGAGCTGAGGAAAGATAACAACTCCTAGTTTGCAAATGAGCTGAGGAAAGATAACAGCTCCTAGTTTGTAAATGAGCTGAGGAAAGATAACAGCTCCTAGTTTGTAAATGAGCTGAGGAAAGCTAACAGCTCCTAGTTTGTAAATGAGCTGAGGAAAGATAACAGCTCCTAGTTTGTAAATGAGCTGAGGAAAGATAACAGCTCATAGTTTGTAAATGAGCTGAGGAAAGATAACAGCTCCTAGTTTGTAAATGAGCTGAGGAAAGATAACAGCTCCTAGTTTGTAAATGAGCTAAGGAAAGATAACAGCTCCTAGTTTGTAAATGAGCTGAGGAAAGCTAACAGCTCCTAGTTTGTAAATGAGCTGAGGAAAGATAACAACTCCTAGTTTGTAAATGAGATGAGGAAAGATAACAGCTCCTAGTTTGTAAATGAGCTGAGGAAAGATAACAGCTCTTAGTTTGTAAATGAGCTGAGGAAAGATAACAGCTCCTGGTTTGTAAATGAGCTGAGGAAAGATAACAGCTCCTAGTTTGTAAATGAGCTAAGGAAAGATAACAGCTCCTAGTTTGTAAATGAGCTGAGGAAAGCTAACAGCTCCTAGTTTGTAAATGACCTGAGGAAAGATAACAACTCCTAGTTTGTAAATGAGATGAGGAAAGATAACAGCTCCTAGTTTGTAAATGAGCTGAGGAAAGATAACAGCTCTTAGTTTGTAAATGAGCTGAGGAAAGATAGCAGCTCCTGGTTTGTAAATGAGCTGAGGAAAGATAACAGCTCCTAGTTTGTAAATGAGCTGAGGAAAGATAACAATTCCTAGTTTGTAAATGAGATGAGGAAAGATAACAGCTCCTAGTTTGTAAATGAGCTGAGGAAAGATAACAGCTCATAGTTTGTAAATAAGCTGAGGAAAAATAACAGCTCCTGGTTTGTAAATGAGCTGAGGAAAGATAACAGCTCATAGTTTGTAAATGAGCTGAGGAAAGATAACAACTCCTAGTTTGTAAATGAGGTGAGGAAAGATAACAGCTCCTAGTTTGTAAATGAGCTGAGGAAAGCTAACAGCTACTAGTTTGTAAATGAGCTGAGGAACGATAACAGCCCCTAGTTTGTAAATGAACTAAGGAAAGATAACAGCTCCTAGTTTGTAAATGAGCTGAGGAAAGATAACAGCTCCTAGTTTATAAATGAGCTGAGGGAAGATAACAGCTCCTAGTTTGTAAATAAACTGAGGAAAGATAACAGCTCCTAGTTTGTAAATGAGCTGAGGAAAGATAACAGCTCCTAGTTTGTAAATGAGCTGAGGAAAGCTAACAGCTCCTAGTTTGTAAATGAGCTGAGGAAAGCTAACAGTTCCTAGTTTGTAAATGAGCTGAGGAAAGATAACAGCTCCTAGTTTGTAAATGAGCTTTGGAAAGATAACAGCTTCTAGTTTGTAAATGAGCTTAGGAAAGATATCAGTTCCTAGTTTGTAAATGAGCTAAGGAAAGATAAGAGCTCCTAGTTTGTAAATGAACTTAGGAAAGATAACAGCTCCTAGTTTGTAAATGAGCTGAGGAAAGATAACAACTCCTAGTTTGTAAATGAGCTGAGGAAAGATAACAGCTCCTAGTTTGTAAATGAGCTGAGGAAAGATAACAGCTCCTAGTTTGTAAATGAGCTGAGGAAAGATAACAGCTCCTGGTTTGTAAATGAGCTGAGGAAAGATAACAGCTCATAGTTTGTAAATGAGCTGAGGAAGGATAACAACTCCTAGTTTGTAAATGAGATGAGGAAAGATAACAGCTCCCAGTTTGTAAATGAGGTGAGGAAAGGTAACAGCTCCTAGTTTTTAAATGAGCTGAGGAAAGATAACAGCTCCTGGTTTGTAAATGAGCTGAGGAAAGATAACAGCTCATAGTTTGTAAATGAGCTGAGGAAAGATAACAACTCCTAGTTTGTAAATGAGATGAGGAAAGATAACAGCTCCTAGTTTATAAATGAGCTGAGGAAAGATAACAGCTCCTAGTTTGTAAATGAGCTGAGGAAAGATAACAGCTCCTGGTTTGTAAATGAGCTGAGGAAAGATAACAGCTCATAGTTTGTAAATGAGCTGAGGAAAGATAACAGCTCCTAGTTTGTAAATGAGCTGAGGAAAGATAACAGCTCCTAGTTTGTAAATGAGCTGAGGAAAGATAACAGCTCCTTGTTTGTAAATGAGCTGAGGAAAGATAACAGCTCCTAGTTTGTAAATGAGCTGAGGAAAGATAACAGCTCCTAGTTTGTAAATGAGCTGAGGGAAGATAACAGCTGCTAGTTTGTAAATGAGCTGAGGAAAGATAACAGCTCCTTTTTTGTAAATAAGCTTAGAAAGGATAACCACTCCTGGCTTGTAAATGAAACTGATAAAAAAATAATCTCTCACTACTCACAAAATTTCAATTTCACACACTTAAATTATATTTTTAACTCATCTGGCCTTGCCAATGTTACCACAGTAAAGGTGCTTTCTCCTGTTGTACTTTATGTGTGTGTGTGTGTATGTGTGTGTGTGTGTGTGTAAGGCAATTTTCCATTCTTATTTACTTACATATTTTTTATTCATTATTTTTTATTCCGTTTATCAAAAACCTAATTTTATTCAGTTAAATAATTTTTACTCAAATAATAATTTCATTCAATGAATAACTTTTTTTAATTAAATAAAAATTATATTCAGTTACATAATAATTTTCATGTATTAATTTCTCAGTGAGTCGAATTCTAAGAACTTCTAAACGACGAAATACTCGTTAGTATTGACGAAGGTGGAGTCGGTAAGGAGTCGTCATGCCGTGAATACTATAACGTGAAATCTGATGAAACAGTCCCATTAATATCGAAGGTCACTGAGCGAAAAGATAACGAAATGTATTGCGAAACAGTGTCTCTCTGGGAAATGTGCTGCCATTGTGTAGTAGGATTCATACTCCAGGATTCACGTATACATACAGACCCGAAATTGGCCATTCTGTGAGGAAGTTCGTCACGCTGCCAGCCACAAGGTTCTCACGAATTTGAGAGATCCAATTTTTTTTAGGCACAGTTAGGCATACAGAGGCTTGAATATTTTCTTATTGGTTCAGACACCGGTATTAGTTATTACTATAAATATATATACTATATATATATATATATATATATATATATATATATATATATATATATATATATATTTATATATATATATATATATATATATATATATATATATAAATATATATATATATATGTATATATATATATATATATATATATATATATATATATATATATATATATATATATATATATATATATATATATATATATATATATATATTATTAACACACTGGCCGATTCCCACCAAGGCAGGATGGCCTGAAAAAGAAAAACTTTCACCATTATTCATTCCATCACTGTCTTGCCAGAAGGGTGCTTTACACTACATTTTCTAAACTGCATCATTAATACCCCTCCTTCAGAGTGCAGGCACTGTACTTCCCATCTCCATATATATATATATATATATATATATATATATATATATGTATACATATATATATATATTATATATATATATATATATATATATATATATATATATATGAATGATAATAAACACGTAATAAGAGAAACTTAAGATAATCTTGAAGCAAATTTTAACACCTTGCTTCACAGACAAGTTGAGTAGAGGCAAATATACAAGAGAATGAGAACTGGAAGTATATGAGGAGAAGAATGGAACGTAAATGGAAGAAAAACAATAACAGATGGAAATGATAAGAACAAGTCTCCCTCCACGCTGAAGTATCAGCGTTATCTCGAGAATCAGCGTTACTAATGTTTTATCTTTCTCTCTCTCTTTCTCTCTCTCTCTCTCTCTCTCTCTCTCTCTCTCTCTCTCTCTCTCTCTCTCTCTCTCTCTCTCTCTCTCTCTCTCTCTCTCTCTCTCTCTCTCTCTCTCTCTCTCTCTCTCTCTCTCTCTCTCTCTCTCTCTCTCTCTCTCTCTCTCTCTCTCTCTCTCTCTCTCTCTCTCTCTCTCTCTCTCTCTCTCTCTCTCTCTCTCTTTCTCTCTCTCTCTCTCTCTCTCTAAAACACATGCAAATTCATGTCAAACACCTATGCTGCCAAACACCTTTCACCTCTAACAGTTGTCTAACACCTCTATTAATAACTGCTAACACCTGTCACGTCTAAAACCTGTCTTATTTACCCCTGATCTATATTTATTCCTTATCAAATAATATCTTTATTCTTCTATGTACTTGTTTGTTGATTATTTATAGCTAAAGTACTTTTAAGTCTTTTTTCCCTGTTAGCCAGTCTGTCCTTATCAGATTTACAGCTCAGTTTGAAAGCTATTAGCTGAAATATTTCCTTATTTGCTGTCAAATAACTGTTATTTTACCTCAGGTCATTTACAGATGATAATGCTGGCTCACAGATGGCTCCAACTTCATCTTGTTCCCTACTTGTATGTTTCATAAAGATAAAAATGCTTTCAAATGAGCTGATGTAGGTAACAGCTCTTAGCTTGTCAATAAAGTCAGGAATCCTTAACCTGTGTATAGCTTGTCAATAAAGCTAGGGATCCTTAACTTAACCTTGTCAAACCCTGTGTAAAAAAAAAAAAATTCACCTTTTTAAACCCGTTTACAAGCTAAGAGGTGTTATCCTACCTCAGTTAATTTACAAGCTAAAAGTTGTTATACTGGCTCTTCTTATTTACAAGCTAAGAGGTGTTATCCTTTCTCAGCTCATTTACAAGCTAAGATATATAATTTTGCCTCAGCTAATTTACAAGCTAAAGGGTGCTATCCTCAGTTCTTTTACAAGCCAAGTGGTGTTATCGCACCTCAGCTCACTCACAAGCTAAGAAGTGTTATGCTGCCTCTGTTCATTTAAAAGCTACTAAATGTTATCCTTCACCTACTCGCGTCAAAGGTTGGACCTATTTAAGACAGCCTGCTTTTACCCTTTTTTTCAGTACGTCAAACTCTGAGTAACCTATTCACTTCTAGGTGAACCTATTCACTTCTAGATAATTGGACACGTTTTCAAATGTGTCCATTTTTCTAAAAGGCGGAGGAATACTTGCCAATATGTGTCACCTCGCCAGGGAATTGAACCAGGATACGGGGCGAGTTGGGGGCTGGATGAGATTGTGAGTTGAAGGTTGGATGGCGAATATTGTGGGTGAACTGAAGGTTGGTGGAGAGTGTGGGAGAGTTAGAAGTTGATGGAGATTGTGGGAAGGTTCAAGGTTAGGGGAGATTGTAGGAGAGTTGAAGGCTGATAGAGACTGTGGGAGAAATGGAGGTTGAGAGAGACTGTGGGTGAGTTGGAAGCTGGTGAGAAGAGATGTGGTTTGGAGGAGGGCGTGGAGGGTACAAGGTGAAGAAGATGGGTATGGGTATTACATTTCCATGAATAAGAAGATGAAGAACAAGAAGAAAAAGAACAAGAAGAAGAACAAGAGGAACAAGAAGAAGAACAAGAAGAACAAGAACAAGAACAAGAAGAACAAAAACAAGAAGAACAAGAACAAGAAGAACAAGAACAAGAAGAACAAGAAGAAAAACAAGAACAAGAAGAACAAGAAGAACAAGAAGAACAAGAAGAAAAACAAGAACAAGAAAAAGAACAAGAAGAACAACAATAACAGCAACTACCAGGAGTGTGGCTTATTTCCAGTGAAACTCTTTGGTCCTATTTTCTCAGGATATCACTAATAACAGTCGATAAGGTTGGTCGGGTACCGACTCAAGGAATCTCTCCAGGTCCGTCTTGAAGGCAGCCAAATTGGAAATTAAAATGGAAAATGAACGACTTTTCGTTTCATCCTGGAACATGACAAATCACGAATGTCAAGTCACGAATGATTCAGTTCGACTGAGCAGTGACCAGCAGTTAACTGATATTGATTATCTTGAAGGCCAGAAAGCAGCCACATAACACAAACAAGCAGTATGTGAGTGCTATCCCTTGGTGTGCCCTTGGCAGGAGCTGTGAGGTTTGTGGTTCGTGGTTTCTCGTTCATAACTTGTAACACGATGCCTCTAAAATTTACCACTAAAACAGCCTGATTGGTCACAGACCGGGCCGTGGTTAAAGGACGGCGGACCGAGTTTGCAAGACTAATGTACTGAATGACCCTGACAGGTTTACTGCTTCAGGAAGTCCAATATTCATCAACTCCACTACCAGATTCACCAGTTAGGATAAGCTTAATAACTTCATTATCCACTTCATATGCATCCTGTGGACGGAAGTTAAATGATTACATAGACATAATGGGTCCAGGAACTGGACCGCAACAGCCATGGTTAAACATTTATGAATAAAACACATCAATAACAAATTGAATGGCTTATATTGCAGTTTGCCTCAAGATCACCTTCAGATGAACCTGGTAACAAGGTTTGATGCTCGATTCGATCCCCGGCACGACTGGACATGCTGGCCATGTTTCCTTACACCTGCTACCCTCGTTCACCTAGCACTAGATATGTACCTAGGTGCTAGCCGACTGGTGTGGCTCGCATCCTGGGGAGAAGATTAAAGGAATCCAGTGGAAATAAGCCGACCAGCCTGATGGCAGTGGCTTTATCGGGTCATCCTGAGTTACTTACCCTCTCTACCCTGGGTTATCCTAGGTTACTAACCCTTCGAAGTAATATTCCAAACAAAATCCAAATATTATTATTTCTCAGTACCAGAGGAGCCATGCTCGCAACATAAGTAATCCAGTTTTAATCCCCAGAATGGGAAGACAGCGGTAAATCTCGGCCAAATTACCAGACGCTCCACTGAGTGGGTCATCCAATGACTGTCACCAACAGCAGGAGAAATCTTCACTCTCCTCACGAAGCACATGTTCTCCCTATCTCACTGTGGTCACTTGAAAATTAATTTAATCTTCAATCCATTTGCTCTGTGCTCAAGTTGTTTAAAAAAAAAAAAAACGACCATAATATATAGTCTGCCTTATGGAGCACTAAGTGCTCGATTGTCCGCTTATTAATGAATATATAGTATAATAACTAATGTGATTTGTCAAGGTATTTTATTAATAAAAACAAGATACCAGACATATTAAACAAATATTTTAAATTTGCGTGCAACAGTTAAGACATATTTTGTAGAGTTAGATCCAGATATATGTATTCCTGTTAACCATTTTTTGGGCCCAGTTCATAGGTCTTTTGTATATTCATTTGTTCTTGTGCTACCTTCCACAGGATGAATATGAGTTGTATAAGATATTACCCACCATCGTCCATATGATGAATATAGGATGCATAATATACTAGCCACTAGCATCCACAGGATGAACATAGAATGCTTAATAAACTAGCCACTACCATTCACAGTATGAACATAGGATGCATAATATACTAGCCACTACCATTCACGGTATGAACATAGGATGCATAATATACTAGCCACTACCATTCACAGGATGAACATAGAATGCATAATAAATTAGCCACTACCATCAACAGGATGAACATAGAATGCATAATAAACTAGTCACTACCATCAACAGGATGAACATAGAATGCATAATAAACTAGCCACTACCATCAACAGGATGAACATAGAATCCATTATAAACTAGCCACTACCATCAACAGGATGAACATAGAATGCATAATAAACTAGCCACTACCATCAACAGGATGAACATAGAATGCATAATAAACTAGCCACTACCATCAACAGGATGAACATAGAATGCATAATAAACTAGCCACTACCATCAACAGGATGAACATAGGATGTACAATAAACTAGCCACTTAGATGGCAAAATCTAAATAATCTAATTATCAAACCCCTTGCACATTTAAGCCTCGTGAAATGATGACAAAGTACAGGTCTCAATACAGAATCTAACCTCTCAGCCCATCATTGATGAATGTTTGTTATGGTATTGTATTCTCTTAGTAATATGATAGCTCTGTAGTGTCTCCTGATTCCTGTGTGGTGACGAAATTTACATGTAAAAGTGGGCTGAGCTGGTATAGCAATCTGCCTGCAGTTGTAAGTACACCAGTTCGATCTCCAGAATTTATGGCACATTATACGACACTGTTCCTATTACTAATACTACTACTGTTACAACTACTACTATTTCTACTTCTGCAACTACTACTACTGATATTACTACTATGACTTCTACTACAGCTATAGCTTCTGCTTCTTGTATTATTATTGTAACTGCTACTACTACAACTTTAATGTCACTGTTACTACTACTATTCTTACTACTACTTCTACTACTACTACTACTACTACTACTACTACTACTACTATTACTACTACTACTACTACTACTACTACTACTACTATTACTACTACTACTACTACTGCTACTACTACTACTTCTACTACTACTGCTACTACTACGACTACTACTACTACTACTACTACTACTACTACTAATAATAATAATAATAATAATAATAATAATAATAATAATATTATTATTATTATTATTATTATTATTATTATTATTATTATTATTATTATTATTATTATTATAAATTTAGCTTTTAGAACACAGGCATCACGTGGCTCTTCCTTAATCGTTTAATAAGAGGAAATAACTTTCCATTATTACGATGGCAGTGGCTCCTGTACTGCCAGGGTGCCATTATTAAGATGGCAGTGGCTCCTGTACTGCCAGGGTGCCATTATTAAGGTGGCAGTGGCCCCTGTATTGCCAGGGTGCCATTATTAAGATGGCAGTGGCCCCTGTACTGCCAGGGTGCCATTATTAAGATGGCAGTGGCCCCTTTACTGCCAGGGTGCCATTCCTGAGCCCAGAAGTACTGTTCCCAAGATTCCCGCTGAGGCAGATATCGGAATGCCGGAGGAGTGGCAGAAATCCCACCTTGGAATGTTGTAATGGAGAAATTACTCAGGCAAGAAACCATTTGTGGATGCGTATGTGTGTGTGTGTGTGTGTGTGTGTGTGTGTGTGTGTGTGTGTGTGTGTGTGTGTGTGTGTGTGTACTCATCTATTTGTGGTAGCAGGGGTCGAGACTCAACTCCTGGCCCCGCCTCTCCATTGACCGCTACTAGGTCCTCTCTCTCCCTGCTCCATTAGCTTTATCATACCTCGTCTTAAAACTAAGTATGGTTCCTGCCCCCACTACCTCACTTTCCAGATTATTCCACTTCTTGACAACTCTGTGTGTTTGTGTGTGTGTGTACTCACCTAGTTGTACTCACCTAGTTGAGGTTGCGGGGGTCGAGTCCGAGCCCCTGGCCCCGCCTCTTCACTGATCGCTACTAGGTCACTCTCCCTGAGCCGTGAGCTTTATCATACCTCTGCTTAAAGCTATGTATGGATCCTGCCTCCACTACATCGCTTCCCAAACTATTCCACTTACTGACTACTCTGTGGCTGAAGAAATACTTCCTAACATCCCTGTGATTCATCTGTGTCTTCAGCTTCCAACTGTGTCCCCTTGTTACTGTGTCCAATCTCTGGAACATCCTGTCTTTGTCCACCTTGTCAATTCCTCTCAGTATTTTGTATGTCGTTATCATGTCCCCCCTATCTCTCCTGTCCTCCAGTGTCGTCAGGTTGATTTCCCTTAACCTCTCCTCGTAGGACATACCTCTTAGCTCTGGGACTAGTCTTGTTGCAAACCTTTGCACTTTCTCTAGTTTCTTTACGTGCTTGGCTAGGTGTGGGTTCCAAACTGGTGCCGCATACTCCAATATGGGCCTAACGTACACGGTGTACAGGGTCCTGAATGATTCCTTATTAAGATGTCGGAATGCTGTTCTGAGGTTTGCTAGGCGCCCATATGCTGCAGCAGTTATTTGGTTGATGTGCGCTTCAGGAGATGTGCCTGGTGTTATACTCACTCCAAGATCTTTTTCCTTGAGTGAGGTTTGTAGTCTCTGGCCCCCTAGACTGTACTCCGTCTGCGGTCTTCTTTGCCCTTCCCCAATCTTCATGACTTTGCACTTGGTGGGATTGAACTCCAGGAGCCAATTGCTGGACCAGGTCTGCAGCCTGTCCAGATCCCTTTGTAGTTCTGCCTGGTCTTCGATCGAGTGAATTCTTCTCATCAACTTCACGTCATCTGCAAACAGGGACACCTCAGAGTCTATTCCTTCCGTCATGTCGTTCACAAATACCAGAAACAGCACTGGTCCTAGGACTGACCCCTGTGGGGTGTGTGTGTGTGTGTGTGTGTGTGTGTGTGTGTGTGTGTGTGTGTGTGTGTGTGTGTGTGTACAAATAACCTCAGATAAATCTCCACCTCTCACCTTATCTTTGGCCATGATGGTCTTCTGAAGGTGTGAGAGTTCATGGTTCTCTCTCACCTCCTCCCTCCGCGCCTCCAGCCTCACCATCTTCAGTTTCCTTTCGTGTTCCTGCTTCATTTTCCGCAGCTCCACTGCCCGATCTCTTTCCACCGCCGCCTTCGTCGCTAGCTCGGCCCTAAGGCGATCTTTTTCCTGACGAAGAGCAGTCAGCTCGCGACGAAGGTGAGACAGCTCCGCTGACGAAACTACCTCGATACCCTTCTTGATCTGCAGGAGGAAGTTAACAGAGTACTGAGTCATTTATCAGTAAAAACATTATTATAAGTCACATATTCAACACTTGCGTACCTTTATTAAGAAGACGTTTCGCCTGCATCTTTATGAATTCAGACCAGATACAGTGGGAGATACAGTGGGAGATACAGTGGGAGATGAAGTATTCAGTCTCCACAATAAAGATACCCAGGAGTTGCACATGTGTCTTATTCATCAACTTTTCGGTTATGTATACCATTAGTTTAGTGATACACTATACTACACATATACTGTGGCTACGCTCAACGTCAAAGGACACATAAAAATTCTCCATGGGCAGTTCCACTTGTTGCGAACCACCATCATACAAAATTCCCGACACTGCACAAGCCAGGTGAATGCTACGTCACAGCTCCTGCTCACTACTCATGTTCATGACATAAAAAAATAATATTTTGTTTTTGCATATTGTAGTGCGTTTTTTTTTTTTTTTGTGCTGCGATTCCTATTCTGTATATTACATACACAGTGGGAACAAAAGCAAAGTGTTGAAATCTGTCAGCCTGAGCTGCCATACTTTAGTAGAGCAATGAGGATATTGTCACGTGTTCCTCTAAGGGCTCATTACTTGCAACAAGAACATTACGCAGTTTATAACATTTACTGAAAGACGTTTCACCCACCAGGCACGACACCTGGACGAAATTAATCTCAGCAAATGCCAGAAACCGCATACTCTGACTTCTTCACACACACTTGTCGGTACGATTTACCGTTGATATCAGAAAGTAAACAAACGGAGGTGACACTTGCATTCAGTCTTTACAGAAAGTAACGGAAGGTGGAGTGTTGTGGCAACAAATCTCCGCTGTTTATTAGCTCCCTTGAGATATATATCATTTATTTAACATCTTTGAGTTTGTGGACTAGAAGCAGTTATCTTACCTCAGCTCATGTACAGGTTACTAGCTGGTATAGCCTGCCATCCCCCCCCCTCTCAATTGCAGGCTAAGGCCTCTACTTCTACCTCAGTTCATGTACACGATACCATATGTTATCATACCCCGAACTATTTCATGTCTATTGTGTGCTCTGTGGCTTCACAATTGCCTATTTGTTCCAATAAATCTGCGCAAGTGTTCAGAGATGCTGTCCTTCAATTGATGCCTAGTTATTTTACCAATTGAACGTCTGCATCTTTGAACACTTAAGCACATCTATTAGAAATATATATATATATATATATATATATATATATATATATATATATATATATATATATATATATATATATATATATATATATATATATATATATATATATATATATATATATATATATATATGTATGTATATATATATATATAGATATATATATATATATCTATATATATATATATATATATATATATATATATATATATATTCTACCTAATGGTTTATGATCATTATAACATGCACCTGTTTCTCTCTCTGCATCACCAGCTCGCGGGATCTCGCATTGGTCTTCTCGACTTTCATGCGAAACTTGAGCTCTCTGATCTCCTCGTTCTTGTCGTGGATGATCTTACGCAAGTTGGCCAACCGCGATCGCATCACCGATATCTCCCGCATCGCTGACGTCAGCTCCCGCGTCGTCGGATGCGTCGCCGATTCCCACATCGACGTCGATTCGCTTCTGAGGGACGTGGAATCGCGTTCCAGGGATGTTGACTCTCTTGATGACGGTGTCTCTGGTAGGCGCCTCAGGTGGACAGTTAATTCCCTATCGCCGGTGGTCGATCGTGACCAAAAGCGCCGAGATGTCTGGCATTTCTTCTCGCGATCCGGAGATTCTACTTCTTGTTTTGCTGGCGATTTCTGCCACTTGGGCCGCACTTGCTGCTCGGGTTTCTCTAACTCCAACTCACCGTGGAAAGGTTTGATGGATTTTATTTGCTTATTGTGACTTCCATGAGCGTTTGGTCTGTCATCCTCAGCATCCTTGGCTGATTCCGTGTTGGAGTAGAGACTTGTTCGGCTACACGTATCTTTGTCTTCATATGTGTTGGAGGTAAGGGACGGATAGTCGTTTTCTTCTCTGTCTGTG
Organism: Cherax quadricarinatus; assembly: GCF_038502225.1. Lineage (NCBI taxonomy): Eukaryota > Metazoa > Arthropoda > Malacostraca > Decapoda > Parastacidae > Cherax > Cherax quadricarinatus. The sequence goes on from NC_091368.1 coordinate 1,717,607, forward strand.
TCTGTTTCTTCAGTATCTGGTATTTCCGTGTCTGTTTCCTCCGTGTCTGGTACTTCCATGTCACCCTCTTCCATGTCTGTTCTCATTGCGTCTGCATCTTCTATTTCTGTGTCGATATTTGTTCTATCTCCTATGCCCGTTTCATCAAATTCTGTATTGAAATCCTTATCAACGTACATTTCGTAGCGATTTGAGATTTCTAGTTCTCTTGTATCACACTCTTTTTTCCTTGAATCTATTTCTAAGGAGGAAATGCCTTTAAGATCTGTTTTCTTATTAGCAAACTCTGCTTGGCCTAATTCATTCTCACTTATATCCGTTTCGGCTCCGTATAAATCCATTTCGCTGGCATCTGTTTCACTAATGTCTGTCGTTTCAATAACTGTCAGGTTTCCTTTAGATTTCATTGCGTTAGTCATGGAGTGAGTTTCACTACTTGCCTGTGATTCATCAAGATTATCTTGCCTGAAAAACAGTTCAAGTTCCCTCCATCCACAGTGGTTGTAGTCAATGGTATATCTTTCTTGAAAGTAGTTCCCACTCACACTAAGTCTGGGATCCGCATTTATTCCATCTATTTCTCTTAAAGCCGCGTAATCTTGGCTTCTGTCCTCCTTGTCAGTATCGCTGGTGGTTTTCAACGTAGATTCTGTGTCGCGGCTGCTCATATCAGTGTCGCTTACGTTATCGTTATCAAACACGTCATCATAGTAATCGTAGTTATCGTCGACTGTAGCGGCATAGCTACACTCACCAGCACTTGCTTTGTTGCCATTATCAGACGATCCTTCGAAGTCCTCCAAGGATGTGTCAATACTGGAGGTGTTGAGAGCTTGTTTAGCCTTGTGTACCTGCCAGTGGACCTCTGTCGTGTAGCTCTGGTTGAAAGAGTGGGAGAGACCTTGGGTTGTAGTAGTTTTGAGGAATGAAGTTGATTTCCCATCTTTTGACGATCCAGTCCCATAATCGGAAGCTGTGACGGAGGAATCTGGTGAGAGCAAAGGAGACTGGACACTCTCCAAGTCATTACTGTTTTTGCCTGACGGTTGTATTGATGTTGTTGTCCTGTAAATCATGCTGAATGTTTTCCGTCGATTTTCCATGGTTGGTGCGTAAATCTATTTACGCATCGTAGAGACACTCAGCTTTTGTCGATGATGAGGAAATTAGATTGAGAGTAACCGCATCTCAAGAAAAATTACTTGTTAAAAATGTAAAGAAATACTATAACGCTGCAGCAAGTCATTGTGTGGACAGTTTTACCGTCGTGCAGATCACAGCCGGATATCATTTAGTAAGTTTTGGCACATTAAAGTTTCCAGACAGAATGCTTATTATCAATTGGTTATTGTCAAGGGGCGACCACGGCTATTACAAATATCTGGAAAGGCTAGCTGGGCCGCCTATGTAATTAGTTTATGGTGCAACCCGAGCTCATCATGTGAGCGGTAGAGCAAAAAAATGGAGAGGTGTGTACTTATATATCTCTAGCATTAACAGTCAGCGTCACTGAACATGCTCTTTCCAGAGCCTGTGAATATTGCGGTATATGAATCCGGATTTTAAATGTATTCTGGAGTCAGGCGCATGCGATGTCTCCTGCCAGTAGTGTCTAACTCTGCTAGTATAAGCTGCTTACTTTCGCGTAAATCACAAGCAAACATGTTATCTAAACTTACAAAGCACTTTTGTGTTCACTCTTGTAGCTAAAAATATCGGATGACGGAATATCTTACTTAATTTCTTTCCATCTTCATATATTAACCCAATGGATATTTTTTTTCTAAAACATATTTAAATATTTTATCAAATGGCACGAATATCACAGTTTCATTTTCAACCGAGTTTATACATATAGGAATTCCTTCACCACATAGTTCACTGGATTACATAACAGAGTGAGGAGTACATCACCCCACCTGAACCACTGACAGTCCCATACTGAAGCGGTGGGAAGACCTCACCTTGCGGGACGCCTGTCGAAGATGCTATCAATATTATTTTTACCATTATATTACTACGTTTCATCCGTTAACTCCTTTCATGATTTTATTTGAGTCAAGAAGTTTACAGAATTAATGATATTAACCTGTTTATTACTGGGTAATGAATGGAAATCTATGGAATAAATTATCGTTACTGGCAAGAAAAGGCAACTGGATACTCACCTGTTAGTTTATTTCTACCTTGAGTAAGTTATACCGTTGGTCTCTTGGCATTTCCTCATGGCATAAGTATCACATCCATAAAATAGACGTTTGCTCTAAAATATTCTTATCTGTAGAAGGGGAAGATAAGAGGTATATATATATAGGGGTTTAAAGGGCCCTCTTCTCCAGCACTCGTCAACATCTCCCTCAACCCCTTCTTGCCTACCCTGATATCTTGTCTCCATCAGTGCCGCCTACCTGTATCTCCAATACGCCTTACCTTCCTTCCTCATCTCCTCTACTAAACATTGTACCTACCTCACTAACACACAGTACCTACCTCATTACCAGCATTAACACACGGTACCTCTCTATCACACACTACCTACCTAACACAGTACCTATCTAACACATAGTACCTCTCTCGCTAGCACATAACACCTCCATCACATCTCTCATTTGCCTCTCTCTCTTACCCCTGTCACCAGCATATGATATCTCTCCATCACACAGTACCTCCCTCACTACCTCTCTCACCACCTCCCTCACCACCTCCCTCACCACCTCCCTCACTCACTACCTTCCTCACCACCTCCCTCACCACCTCCCTCAAACCTCCCTCACCACCTCCCTCACCACCTCCCTCACCACATCCCTCAAACCTCCCTCACCACCTCCCTCCCTCACCACCTCCCTCCCTCACGACCTCTCTCACGACCTCCCTCACCACCTCCCTCACCACCTCCCTCACCACCTTTCTCACCACCTCCCTCACTCACCAGATATCTCGTCCTGTGCTAAGCATTAATTTTCATACTAGCCAACACTAATTTTTAATTATTCTAATTATACTTACAGTAATTACAGTACCTAAATATAATGAAAATTATTGAGCATAGGTATAGGAAGTATAGGATTTTAAAAATTACATTACCTATGTTTTTTTAAAAGTATTATTATTTTCTTCTTCTTCTTCTTCTTCTTCTTCTTATTATTATTATTATTATTATTATTATTATTATTATTATTATTATTATTATTATTATTATTATTATTATTATTATTATTATTGATGTGGAAGCGCTAAACTCATAGGTATCACACAGCGTCTCAGGAAGATGTAACCAGTTCTAAGCCAAGGAAGAGAAAAACAGCTCCGATACCCTGGATCGAGAGTCCTTCACGAGCATCCAGGTATATGTGGAGTAGCTGGCACTCGTGATGAGTATCAGCTACTGCACATATTATATATCGAGTGAGCGCTTGAGGTCCTGCGGGGAGCTAGCACCAATAGCCTGGTTAACCATGGATTAAAAAAAGGTCTAGTAAAAGAGACGTTCAGCTGTCTTACCAGTGCTTGCAGAAAGTAAATATATAACCTGATGGCATTATTTCCAGTCCAATGGTAAAATATCGCCACACCGTATAGAATCATCCTGGTGACGTTGTTTACTGCGTTAAAAGTCTATCAGCTACACGAGGCTCATTAAGACTACAAATAACTTGTTCACTACCGTTCAAGAACACTTTATTGCATAGTATGTGAATAAAATTATGAAAATACACTGAGACATATACCTCTCAGTGTACATATACCTCTCAGTGTACATATGCTTCTCAGTGTACATATGCCTCTCAGTGTACATATACCTCTCAGTGTACATATGCCTCTCAGTGTACATATACCTCTCAGTGTACATATACCTCTCAGTGTACATATACCTCTCAGTGTACATATACCTCTCAGTGTACATATACCTCTCAGTGTACATATACCTCTCAGTGTACATATGCCTCTCAGTGTACATATACCTCTCAGTGTACATATACCTCTCAGTGTACATATACCTCTCAGTGTACATATACCTCTCAGTGTACATATACCTCTCAGTGTACATATACCTCTCAGTGTACATATACCTCTCAGTGTACATATACCTCTCAGTGTACATATACCTCTCAGTGTACATATACCTCTCAGTGTACATATACCTCTCAGTGTACATATACCTCTCTGTGTACATATACCTCTCAGTGTACATATACCTCTCAGTGTACATATACCTCTCTGTGTACATATACCTCTCAGTGTACATATACCTCTCAGTGTACATATGCTTCCATCTGGTCACCAGTTAAGGATACCTTAATACCTTAATTAACATATGAATCAATGTAAACTCTTAGCATATACACAATTAGAAATATAAATCTCTTGGTTTATATGTATCCTGACTGGTTAGGTTAGGTCAGGTTTGTCAGGAAACAAGACAAGTGTTTCCTGACGAGGGTCTCAGCCATATTATAACCCAAAGCTGAGGCTTTTGATCATCTGACAGAGGACTTCCGCTGGCTTACCGGTCCACCTCTTTGAAAATCATAATTATGATTATAGCCACTTTATAGTATTATCCTGACTGGAAAAGAATGATCGTCTGATTATTGCAAAATCTTAGATAAGCTGGGTAAGTTAAGGTATTTTATATTACGTTATTTTAGTCATGAAACAAGATAAAAAATTTATCAGAACTGCATAACCAAATTATCCTCTTTTCTCTTGAGCAAATTTTCAAAAGTTTCTGAAGTGGTATGTGAAAGTTTCGCAAGATAATCCACAGGCTGGTTAATGGGGGTTTAAAGCCTGTCGACTACACCAGGGTCATAAAGCTTTCGTTTAACTTTTGGCACCACTGAAGAAAACTTTAATCGTTAAGGACCCTGATGGAAATAAGTCATTTTATCTGACTTTTTTGGGTTATCCTGGTGGGTGGTGGGAAATTTACACATATGTTACTATGCAATAAGATCACAGTAAACAGGTGATTTCAGAATATGCAAAACAACCACTGTGAAAGAATAAAGAAATTACAAGCGCTTTCGTGACTACTCACATTATCAAGGAACAATGAAAGTAAAGCATCAAAGGAAGGTATGTAAAGGGTCTAGCCCACACCTCACTATCACATCCCACAACAAAGCAACACCTGACGCGCGACTCATAAGAAAGGGAACACTGCAGCAGGCCCGCTGGCCCAACTAGACAGGTCCTTCACACAACCCACCAACAAACTATTCTACCCAAGAAATGAGAATTTTAAAAATTATTATTTGTCCAATGTATTATTAAATTCTTCCCAAATTCTATTAATTATAAATGGATCTAATTTATATAAACCAAAGGAAATATTCATATTATTGTCAAAACTGCTTTTAATGAAACAAGATTCAATTATATTCCTGTCGACCATGGACTTGTTTGATACTACTTTCTCAACTTTTTGAAAATCAATTGGATGGTTAAAATCTCTTACATGAATAAATAGAGCATTGGAATCTTGTCCAGTTCTAATGCTATATTTATGTTGTTTTAATCTTAGTTCGAGATTTTTACCAGTTTGACCGTAATAAACTTTATCGCAAATTTTACAAGGAATTTTATAGACACATCCATCAGCATTTTGGGGGGAATTCTTTATCAAAAGTTTTTTTTACTGTATCAAGATTTTTGAATACAACTTTAACATTAAAAGTCTTAAGAAGAGAAGGCATATCAACCAAGTTTTCATGGTAAGGGAGAACCAACATATTTTTAGTTGAATAAGGCTGGTTGTCCCTTTTTGGATTGTAAAAAGTATTTCTAGCAACTTTAAAAGATTTGTCAATTACATTTCTTGGGTATTTCAAATCATTACCTATTTCATAAATTTTGGATATTTCTTCATCTATGAATTCTGGACTACATATTCGTAAAGCTCTCAAAAACATTGATGAGAAAACAGACAGTTTAACTCTATCTTGATGCGAAGAATAATAGTGGACATATGAACAGTTATTTGTAGGTTTTCTGTAAATTTTAAATTTGAATTCATTATTACCCTTAATAATTAAAACATCTACAAAAGGCAATTAGTTATTTTCTTCAAATTCAATAGCTTAGATCATTCTATAAACTTTACTGTTGAATTTGGACAAATAATTTTTAAAATTCTTATTTCTTGGGTAGAATAGTTTGTTGGTGGGTTGTGTGAAGGACCTGTCTAGTTGGGCCGGCGGGCCTACTGCAGTGTTCCCTTTCTTATGAGTTGCGCGTCAGGTGTTTCTTTGTTGTGGGATCTGACAGTGAGGTGTGGGCCACCCCTTTATATACCTTCCTTTGATGCTTTACTTTCATTGTTCCTTGATAATGTAAGTAGTCACGAAAGCGCTTGGAATTTCTCTATTCTTTCACAGTGGTTGTTTTGCATATGTTACTATGTATGATAATTTGTGTAATTATATTCATGTGTATCTGTACCTAAATACACTTAATTCTTAACCTTAGCATGTACACGTTAAGAGAAATACATCTTTCGGTGTATATATCCTGCATAGGTAAAAAGACAAACAAACTGTAATATTTTAGTGGTAATTTTATTGACTGCAAATGTTCAATACAAGGCTCAAGCTTCCAGTGTCGGTCTGGTAAAGTAATCTTCACCCAGGACCGTAGAATAGATAGAAAAATGGGAATATCACTCGTTGCGTGATGAGACTCAGAATGCTTGGAGCAACACCACTGCAAGTTACAGCACTGTACTCTCAGTAACAAGGTGAACTATTAGTTAATCTTTTGTACATGTAAGAGAAGAAATCCCACGAACAGTAACCAAAAGACACCAAACATCAAAACTGGGTCAGTTGTGGGACTGAAGCCGTTTTCTGTAGAGTGACTGACCAATTAAGCTCTGGCAAGCGTTCAAAAATAGTGATGACGGAGCAATTTGCTCTTTCAAGCTTACTGAATAAATTCTGATTCTTAATACAGTCTCGTTTCTTGTCTCTTTCCAGAAATCAACTCCCTCAGTGTGAGCTGCCTTTATTTGCCGTTATAAATGGCCAGAGTGAGAGCCAGCACTTGGCCATGTGGAACCGCTGGTTGTGACTTAAGTTACGGCGCTGTATCACCTCGAAGCAAGCAGACGCAACCTCTTCCCCCAGTAGCGTGTGCTCCTTCGACAAATAAAAAAACTTGACCATCGAAGGAGGAGGACCTAGCTTAAGGCTGCGGCACCGCAGATACTGAAGGGCGCGGCGACGCAGCCAACTGACTAGCCCAGGAGGCTTCAACTAGGTCCTGCTCCCTCGAGTCCCACTCATTAGCCGCCTCTCACTAGCAACCTCTGGCTCTCACGTCTAATTTAGAGCATAATCAAAATAACTCCACACAAGCTTATAATATTTTTCAGACAGAATAATTCTGAATAATTTAGAAATAAAAATTATGAGTCGAACAGAGTACACAGGTAAAACACATAACTACATACATAATTTCTCCTTAATCGCATTCATATAACTTCCCCGGTTCTATGAATGACGATCAGGGCACAGCACCCGTGGAGAGCCGAATTGTGATACACTTTTTATCAACAATAGAGTTAATGAATACATTACACACAAATATATATATATATATATATATATATATATATATATATATATATATATATATATATATATATATATATATATATATATATATATATATATATATATATATATATATATATATATATATATATATATATATATATATATATATATATATAAATTAAAGCATAATTTTAAATGGACATGGCACTACAAGGCCAAACTCTGATCACACTTTACAAATTCTCATCATATGTCAGTATGATTTTAATCACTCTACCTGAAAGGACAAAGTCCAGCACACGCCCTAGAGGCAACGACAACATTTTAGCAACATTATCCTCCGAGAGAAGGAGAAGGTTTCACCGTAACATCCAACATAGCAGGAAAAATTAATAGTATTTGTGTTTTATTATAGTTGCCCGTCCCACCGCTGCCCCCTCTCTGTTTTCTTTGAGAAATGGTTCAGTTGGAGGGGAAACTCGCGTGGAATTCTCGGCATTTGTGCAATCTATGCCTATGAAATTCCCCGTTTAAGGGGACGTCTTGATGCCGGTGAAGAGCTATTAATCCAAGGAATTGGAGCTACACTCCCTTTCCTCGGGTCAAACATGATTATCTCTTATTTCCCCAAGTGCTGTATAACCCCTACGGGTTAAGCGCCTCCCCGTGAGTGTATTAATATTGTAAAATTCCCCAGATGCGACACACGAGAATAAGGTACACTGTTGCATTTTTAGTTTATATTCCGAGATAAAATCACATAAGTTTATTCTATTCAAATATCTTGAAAGTGAATGGTTACCTAAACCACATAATTTTGAAGAGCACATGAAGCGTTGTATAATATATATTTATATGTATATATTTTACTGAATCTATTTAGGAAATGGCGAAGATGTAAACAAAGAGAGAATATATCTAAGATCTACCTCTATCAGCTGTGCAACTTATACTCTAGGATATAATGTGTAGTTTGGATTTTTTTTTTTTTTTTTTTTTTTTTGAGAAATTGAATCTTCATGGGGGGGGGGGAGAAAGTGCGGGGTGAGTCGCTATACAGTATTTTTTTGTTTTATATAATAAAACCTGTCCACTACATGTTTGAGCTACGCACCACCTAACTGCTCACTACAGCTTTTCGGGACTACGGGTCTACACGAGAATACACTTTCAAGTCTGTGTAAGAAGGCAGCTTACAAGAGCAACACGTCTGAGAAAAGAATAGTTGTACCTTTGTCGCGAAATTTGAGGATATTGTATGAAGGCATTCGGTCGCCTGTTTACCCAAGGTAAACAATAAGCCGACAAGTAGAAATTAGGACACTGGTAGCAGAGAATCCTCATAGCGCAAGGTTTCAGGTTAGCAGTGTCTTTATTTCCAGCCTGTATACCCAAGAAAATAGCAAAGGAAATTCTCAGTAATGCTCAGGCTAGAACGAAATAATGACCACAGGCTCTTGGCTCTTGTAAAAGCCAACTTCTCCTTCTTCTACTTCTCCAGGTATCGAGAATCCCAGACGTTTGACTCTAATGTGTTTCTTACAGAGAAAAGTTAACACGACAATAAAAAAGATGATTAGTGAAAGACCATTGTAAGATTACTCAGCTTCTGTTCACAAGTATGCAGGAAAAAGTAGTGAACAGGGTAATATAGAGGTGGGTTATATTACATTATTGTTTAGCTCCAATGAATAGCCATAACAGCTTCACCTTGAGATGATCAAGATACTGTAATAGCTTCACCTTGAGATGATCAAGGTATTGTAACAGCTGTTCCTTGAGATGATCAAGAAATTTGAAAAGGAAGTCGGATTTATTATCCTCCTGGCCTAAGACGTGGACAGAGGTCTATATTCCTCAAAATCGAGAGACTAAACAAATTTTTTAGATGATGACACATCATGAAAGCTCATATCCTGACTTATCGTATTAAATATAATGAAACCAAAACTAATTCTAAGAAACCAAATATCAGGCCAAACTGGGCCATCTTTTTGTCTGCGATTTTGCTAATTGCAATCTTCGAGAGAAGACCACGTAAAACTTCTATAATATATATTATATATATATATATATATATATATATATATATATATATATATATATATATATAGATATATATATATATATATATATAAGAAATACAGTAATAACGTATATTTTATATAAATTTGTATATATATGTAGAAACTTCAGATACTTATACCAAACTGGACAACTACTGGTTATACACTCTAGGAATAGAAATGCCTCTGAAGAATTAAACTACCAGTTTAAGGTTGAAATCTATGTATGTATTTAGTAATAATAAATCTAATATGAAACTCTGTGTCGTTCTAAAAGTATTTTGTGTTTTCCGATACTTTACACCACCGTAGAAATAGAGTTTCATAGTAAATAAATTAACAAATGCGAGATCACAAAAAAACATTGAAATCCTCATGAACCCTTTCTTCCTACGATGCTACTGGCTGGACTTCTACGCTTCCTATCAGTCTGAAATTCCGAGCAGATCCGTACTATAGAAACATTAATCTACATCTAAATCATTTATAGTCTCCGGAAAAAAGTCACAAGGTCTGCATAGAAGATGGAGATAGCTGAGTGTGATATTGTGAGGGATGAGTATAGCGGGAACCGTTCCAAAAAGAAACCGGGTAATTTATAGAAGGTCCGGCATGTCTAGTGGTTCAGGATTAAACAGAGTGATGGAAGTTCGAGCCTCACTTGGTGAGGCTCGGAGCCTCACTCGGTGGTCTATTATGCAGAGAAAAGAAGTTTGAACGAATTTAAAGTTTACGAACAACACCATGAATCAAAATCTCTATAAATCCGTCAAACCGAGGCTTCACGGCATGTTACTTACAAAACAAAAGGCAGTTCGAAACGCTATTTTTTAAAAAAGTGAAATGACAAAAAAGGCGTTTGCTGTAAGAATCGGTTACTGACGTGTTTGCAATGATGATAGTTAACTTATACAATTCTAGTTTGACCTAGAGTGACCCTAGGTCAAATATGAAGGAGATATCAAATCTTGCTTCAAGTTCTGAGTACTTTGGTACATACAACCAAGTACCAAGAGATGAACGAAATCCACCATCCACTCCTCTAAGATTTGCATCAACTATTAATATATATATATATATATATATATATATATATATATATATATATATATATATATATATATATATATATATATATATATATATATATATATATATATATATAAAGAAGCTGAATAGTATATGAACATTTTTATCTGCAATGAATATCTAGAGAATCTATTGGTGGCAGTTAATTATAAGGGAATAACGAAAAAGACAGAAGAATACAGATAATTTTGTGGTCCCTCACACACGAGATAATACATTTGAGCTTAATCCAATTTTTTATGGAAATAATTAAATCTAAGTTTGACAGGGAATGTAAGAGGAGGGAAGGTCCCTGATCGCACCTCCCTCGATGATGACACCATCGTTGTATCCCTTTAGTGCTGTTGCAGGTCAAGCCCTAGGAGACGAGGGCCTGGAGTGAGCCTTTGATAGACTCTTCAAAAGACGATACCGCCCAGGAAGATGGCCGTGCGGTTGATGTTTGAAGCTGTCTCGGAGCGTCTCCCAGGCTAGACACCTACTAATGCCATCTAGTCGACGGTCTCGATAGCCACAGTGGTCTCTGTCTTGGTCTTTGGGTCCTTGATGGGGCTTGGGGTCTTGGGAGCGGTCTGGGCTCCTGGCACGGCTGCTGCAGAACCGGTTCCACTCACAGCAGACATCGCACTGCCACGTCTTCCTCCTGTAACATCGACTGTTATTGACTCAGTCAGGCCTAAGACATACCCCTCGGTCACCTACTGTTAGGCCTATACTAACTCATATTTAGATAAAAAATACTAAACCACAATTCTAATTGATGCCTAAAAGTTCTACTGCATATTACTAGTCAGCCTTAAAGATCTAAGACAAGCTAGCCTGTGAGTAATCAGTATATTTCCTAACGTGAAGAAAAATAGTCATATTTATAACTTGTGACCAAATCTGGATTTCGATCCTACATATTTTCTGTGAACTTCTAGTGTCATATATATATATATATATATATATATATATATATATATATATATATATATATATATATATATATATATATATATATATATATATATATATATATATATATGCAATAAGATCACAGTAAACAGGTGATTTTAAAATATGCAAAACAACCACTGTGAAAGAGTAGTGAAATTCCAAGCGCTTTCGTGACTACTCACATTGTCAAGGAACTATGAAAGTAATACATCAAAGGAAGGCAATTAAAGGGATTAGCCCATACCTCACAGTCAACTCCCACAACAAAGAAACACCTGACGCGCGACGATACCGGACTCATAAGAAAAGAGGAACACTGCAGTAGGTCCGATGGTCCAACTAGACAGGTCCTCACGACATCCCACTAACAAAATATTCTACCCTGACAATGTGAGTAGTCACGAATGCGCTTGGAATTTCACTACTCTTTCACAGTGGTTGTTTTGCAAGAATATATATATATATATATATATATATATATATATATATATATATATATATATATATATATATATATATATATATATATATATATAAGGTAATGATTTAATTCATTGATATAATTATGTATACATATGAACAAGATCTTAACTCAAATTATATGTATCCTCCAGAGACGGGATGTTAAACGAAGATAACAGAGGCTTTATTCCCTCAGGAACACCACACAGAGAAGAGGACAACCTAGAATTCCGTAGTGGCGATGTGTTTGGAGCCTAACTCCCTGAGGCCTACTGCAGGTTTCACTCGGGCTTCAAGGATCTCCGATCCACCTGGGACGGATTGGTGCTGATGCCCCAAGTCCCAGTGTTAGTTGAACCTAGAGCTTTTTCCTGTGATCAGTAGGATTCCCCCCAACGCTGTTACCCTTCTGCTATAACAGTAGGTGTCAGAGTGTGCATATGGGTACAGTCATACAACAGTTATCCGCCACTCTCCCAGGGATAGCTGGTGATCCAGTCAGAATGGACAGCAGGATTATCGGGATTGTGGGATACGAGGGATACGAGTTCTCTCTTTCTCCTCGTAATGTAATTATATATATATATATATATATATATATATATATATATATATATATATATATATATATATATATTTATATGAGAGAGAGAGAGAGAGAGAGAGAGAGAGATCGCAGTCAGCAGGACCCGGTACTGCTACTGGGGACGGTCAAGATTCCCAAGCAGCGCTCTTATCCACTCAGCCACGAATGCCACATAATTTGCACAACCTGGTTCACAAGCCATGTTTCTTTCCCAGTCCGGGCACGTCAGTGAGCCTCAAGCATGGATTCAAGCTATTTCAATCTCCTCCTGTATGTTCTGATCTCTTAAGCGATTTTTATATCAGTTCACCACGCAGACACAAGCGGATTTATACAGAGAAAGAAGGTTGCCCAGCTTATGTGTCATTCGTGGCTGAGTGGATAAGATAAGAGTGGATAAGCCTGGGAATCTTGACCGTCCCCAGAAGCAGTATCGAGTCCTGCTGACTGCGATCTTTTTCTGTATATACCCGATTGTTTCTGCGTGGTGCATTGATATATATATATATATATATATATATATATATATATATATATATATATATATATATATATATATATATATATATATATATATATATATATATATATATATATATATATGCTATCTCATGATAATAAAATCCTTAGATAGCGAGAGTATGAATAATTACGTTTGAAAAATGTCACACCGATTCTAAAGATGAGTTAAATGTCATGAACATTTTAGTTGCATTTTTAGTTATTTTTTGGCAAAACATCCGGATTTTCGATTTATTTATAGAGAAACATCAGCTTTTTCTACAGAAGAATTTCAACAGTATTCAGCTTTTTAATTTAGAAAAATGAACGTATTCCTGACCTTTAAGAGTGACCTGACCTCCAAGAATGACCTGTGTGTGTGTGTGTGTGTGTGCATATATAAAGTCACGTGACCAATCACTGGGATATATTTATTACCAAACGTTTCAGTCCAGGGACCCTTATAACTTGTAATCACTGATTGTCCCAAGGCCGAAACGTTTGCTAATAAATGTGTCCTAATATTTCCCCATATGCCTTGACTGAAGACGTATCTTCGACAGCCAAAACGTCTCAGTGAGATACCCCACTGCCATTGTCTTTTTCCCCATATACCTACACAGCTTCTCATGCCATAACCAAAAATTGAATAGTATATAGAATCTTCTATGTTCCCGAGAGCTTATCATATATCATCTAAATTTTATAATAGACGAAAAACAAAACATGAAAGAATTTCTGAGCTCTACATTACTCACAGTAGCTTATTCCACAAGCTTATTTTGTCTACCAGGAATTTTTTTTTTTCTAAATCTCTAACTCCCATATCTAAAAGCTTTAGCAAATGCTATGTGCTATTTTATAAGGGAAAGATAAATAAAAGATTTGCGTCAGTGGGCATATTACTGTAGTAGAGAAATGCAACAGCTCTGTCAAAGTTACTAATAAGGGAAACTAAACCCATTGACAACATTGACAAAGGTGCGCATATATTCTTTGTTGCAAGCAGTGTCTAGAAAACGTATATACAGAAGAAACAGGTTTAAGTTGAAATAAACGAGTGGGTTAACACATAATCGTGTGTAAAAATATTTGAACAGGCAATTGGAGTAGTGCTGTGTTACTGTCACGTGCGCAACTATGACCAAAACAAATTTTAATGGTGAAAAGAAACAGGCAGCTAAAGATGTTTATTAGCAAGACGTTTCGCGCCCACGAGGCTTTATCTAGTACTTGATAAAGCAGGAATGTAATATCACAGCACCGTAGCTAGAGCAATCACAAATAGCCGGCACTTAGGAACCTTATGACGACGTTTTGGTCCGTCCAGGACCGAAACGTTGTCATAATAGACTTGACTTGTGCCTTGACACTGGTCCAGGGTTCGGACCGAAGCATGGTATAAGGTTCCTCTTCTTAGTGCTGGGTTTTGGTGACATGACAAAGCAGCATATCGAAACGATTAGCTAATAAAAGTCTCGTTTTGCAGTATGTTTCTTTACTATTTGCCAACTACGAAATACTTCAACTAATAAGTTTTGGCCTTTACAAACGTGTGTTTTAAGTTTGATAATCATTGTAATATCGAACCTTATAGAGTCAGTTCCAAACATCAACTTGTTTGACGGGCTTATTACTTTCATCGCCCAAGTCAGTGGAAATCTCCTCAACATGCTTGGAAGCCAGGTCACTCTCAGAGGTCAGGTCAGTCTTGGAGGTCAGGTCATCACATGCCAGAGGGATGCTTGCCTCGTCGGAGCTCTGTCCAGCTGAAGAGACTATGAGGCAAAGCATAATAATTCTGCGTCTAAGTCTTCTTTAGTAGTGATCTATATAAATATATAATATATATATATATATATATATATATATATATATATATATATATATATATATATATATATATATATATATATATATATATATATATATATATATATATATATATGTATATAGATAACTAGGTATGTGTATGTATATTTGAAAGATAATTCAATCATAAAATAATCAAGGCAATTGTTTAATTACAATAATGAGCTATAAGGAGCTACTTATATAAATATAGTGAAGCAAATTTGTTAAGTACTTTTTATATATATAACTAATCTTATTAAGTTTTACTGAATTTTTTCTTTAAATTATCTACATTATTTTTTGCGAGTTATTACAATGTTTAGTTTTGAAAATATTTGCTCTACTGATTCGAATTTATTAGTTTTGATTACTTGGATAAAAAAAATTTTAAGTTGTAGCTTAATAAACTCAAGAGGGTCAGGAGCTAGAGCTCATCCCTCTTAAATATGGTTATAATTTTCGTAAGAATCGTACGACGCATAGCGGAAGTGTTTGTGTTAATGGTAAGTGCATAAACGGAGGAGGGTGTTATTTAAAGCATTTGTACAGTGAACTTCATCATGTACACAACAATGTACATGTACTACGTCATGTACTTGACATAGAACATGTACTACGTCATGTACTTGACAAAACTTGATATGTACATAACGAGGTACATGTTCTCTTGACAAAGCCAACCTGCTCTCCAAGACGCCTTTAAATTTAAGCTTCAATCAGTTTACGAGTATGCTAATCAGCATTAGTCAGCTTACATATCCCCTACACAGCTTATTTAACATTTATCATTTCAATAAAGAAAGTATAGCACATATGGTGGCAATTAAAGAGAGCCAGCTGTAACCGTGTCTACAGAACTACTAACAATCATTATCCAGGAAAATCTTGCTTTAAATTTTGTTTAGGTTTAAAAAACCAAAGTCAATAATGTACTGGAGAAAGTGGAGATAACTCAGAGGGACTATTAAGCCAAGTAGCAAAATCTTTCTTGTACGCAGAAATAAATGACTGGAGTAGGTTTCTTGCCCATGTTAATTCCTATAATATAAAGCTTGGAAAAAGACTTCTGGTACTAATAAAATTTCTGTTTAGCTAACAGGAATTAGTACTGTAAGAAATATATGACATAAAATAAACTCTTACATGAAATATGCACGTAAACAGCTGCTGTGTTTCCCATTAAGTTTTATTTTCGTATTATCTTTATCATCGCTGTTGAATGTAATGAAGACATATGTACCTAAATAAGCGAGATAATAATGAAAACCTTAGGAAATAAGTCAAACTATTTATCCTTTATGAGTTATTCCGCGTTTAATCTGCATGTGTTGCCACAAATACGTACCTATAACAAGCAGTGATGTACCTAACTGTACTCTAGAATAAATACCTGATACTCTCCGTAAAGCTGAATGGCGATTACCTGCATAAAGATTATGTCATCTTAGTTTTTTATATTTTAATTTTTAATATTCAATTAGTAATATGTTATATATATATGAATAAACATAATATTTTATAAATGAATGATTGACTACGGCTACTGCTATAACTATATATATATATATATATATATATATATATATATATATATATATATATATATATATATATATATATATATATATATATATATATATATATATATATATATAGGTAGTAGGTTGGTAGACAGCAACCACCCAGGGAAGTACTACCGTCCTGCCAGATGACTGTGAAACAAAAACCTGTAACTGTTTTGCATGATGGTAGGATTGCTGGTTTCTTTTTCTGTCTCATAAACACGCTAAGATAACAGGGATATCTTGCTACTCCTACTTACACTTTGGTCACACTTCACAGACACGCACATGCATATATATATATACATACATCTAGGTTTTTCTCCTTTTTCTAAATAGCTCTTGTTCTTTTTTATTTCTTCTATTGTCCATGGGGAAGTGGAAAAGAATCTTTCCTCCGTAAGCCATGCGTGTCGTATGAGGCGACTAAAATGCCGGGAGCAATGGGCTAGTAACCCCTTCTCCTGTATACAATTACTAAAAAAGAGAAGAAGAAAAACTTTATAAAACTGGGTTGCTTAAATGTGCGTGGATGTAGTGCGGATGACAAGAAACAGATGATTGCTGATGTTATGAATGAAAAGAAGTTGGATGTCCTGGCCCTAAGCGAAACAAAGCTGAAGGGGGTAGGAGAGTTTCAGTGGGGGGAAATAAATGGGATTAAATCTGGAGTATCTGAGAGAGTTAGAGCAAAGGAAGGGGTAGCAGTAATGTTAAATGATCAGTTATGGAAGGAGAAAAGAGAATATGAATGTGTAAATTCAAGAATTATGTGGATTAAAGTAAAGGTTGGATGCGAGAAGTGGGTCATAATAAGCGTGTATGCACCTGGAGAAGAGAGGAATGCAGAGGAGAGAGAGAGATTTTGGGAGATGTTAAGTGAATGTATAGGAGCCTTTGAACCAAGTGAGAGAGTAATTGTGGTAGGGGACTTGAATGCTAAAGTAGGAGAAACTTTTAGAGAGGGTGTGGTAGGTAAGTTTGGGGTGCCAGGTGTAAATGATAATGGGAGCCCTTTGATTGAACTTTGTATAGAAAGGGGTTTAGTTATAGGTAATACATATTTTAAGAAAAAGAGGATAAATAAGTATACACGATATGATGTAGGGCGAAATGACAGTAGTTTGTTGGATTATGTATTGGTAGATAAAAGACTGTTGAGTAGACTTCAGGATGTACATGTTTATAGAGGGGCCACAGATATATCAGATCACTTTCTAGTTGTAGCTACACTGAGAGTAAAAGGTAGATGGGATACAAGGAGAATAGAAGCATCAGGGAAGAGAGAGGTGAAGGTTTATAAACTAAAAGAGGAGGCAGTTAGGGTAAGATATAAACAGCTATTGGAGGATAGATGGGCTAATGAGAGCATAGGCAATGGGGTCGAAGAGGTATGGGGTAGGTTTAAAAATGTAGTGTTAGAGTGTTCAGCAGAAGTTTGTGGTTACAGGAAAGTGGGTGCAGGAGGGAAGAGGAGCGATTGGTGGAATGATGATGTAAAGAGAGTAGTAAGGGAGAAAAAGTTAGCATATGAGAAGTTTTTACAAAGTAGAAGTGATGCAAGGAGGGAAGAGTATATGGAGAAAAAGAGAGAAGTTAAGAGAGTGGTGAAGCAATGTAAAAAGAGAGCAAATGAGAGAGTGGGTGAGATGTTATCAACAAATTTTGTTGAAAATAAGAAAAAGTTTTGGAGTGAGATTAACAAGTTAAGAAAGCCTAGAGAACAAATGGATTTGTCAGTTAAAAATAGGAGAGGAGAGTTATTAAATGGAGAGGTAGAGGTATTGGGAAGATGGAAGGAATATTTTGAGGAATTGTTAAATGTTGATGAAGATAGGGAAGCTGTGATTTCGTGTATAGGGCAAGGAGGAATAACATCTTGTAGGAGTGAGGAAGAGCCAGTTGTGAGTGTGGGGGAAGTTCGTGAGGCAGTAGGTAAAATGAAAGGGGGTAAGGCAGCCGGGATTGATGGGATAAAGATAGAAATGTTAAAAGCAGGTGGGGATATAGTTTTGGAGTGGTTGGTGCAATTATTTAATAAATGTATGGAAGAGGGTAAGGTACCTAGGGATTGGCAGAGAGCATGCATAGTTCCTTTGTATAAAGGCAAAGGGGATAAAAGAGAGTGCAAAAATTATAGGGGGATAAGTCTGTTGAGTGTACCTGGTAAAGTGTATGGTAGAGTTATAATTGAAAGAATTAAGAGTAAGACGGAGAATAGGATAGCAGATGAACAAGGAGGCTTTAGGAAAGGTAGGGGGTGTGTGGACCAGGTGTTTACAGTGAAACATATAAGTGAACAGTATTTAGATAAGGCTAAAGAGGTCTTTGTGGCATTTATGGATTTGGAAAAGGCGTATGACAGGGTGGATAGGGGGGCAATGTGGCAGATGTTGCAAGTGTATGGTGTAGGAGGTAGGTTACTGAAAGCAGTGAAGAGTTTTTACGAGGATAGTGAGGCTCAAGTTAGAGTATGTAGGAAAGAGGGAAATTTTTTCCCAGTAAAAGTAGGCCTTAGACAAGGATGTGTGATGTCACCGTGGTTGTTTAATATATTTATAGATGGGGTTGTAAGAGAAGTAAATGCGAGGGTCTTGGCAAGAGGCGTGGAGTTAAAAGATAAAGAATCACACACAAAGTGGGAGTTGTCACAGCTGCTCTTTGCCGATGACACTGTGCTCTTGGGAGATTCTGAAGAGAAGTTGCAGAGATTGGTGGATGAATTTGGTAGGGTGTGCAAAAGAAGAAAATTAAAGGTGAATACAGGAAAGAGTAAGGTTATGAGGATAACAAAAAGATTAGGTGATGAAAGATTGAATATCAGATTGGAGGGAGAGAGTATGGAGGAGGTGAACGTATTCAGATATTTGGGAGTGGACGTGTCAGCGGATGGGTCTATGAAAGATGAGGTGAATCATAGAATTGATGAGGGAAAAAGAGTGAGTGGTGCACTTAGGAGTCTGTGGAGACAAAGAACTTTGTCCTTGGAGGCAAAGAGGGGAATGTATGAGAGTATAGTTTTACCAACGCTCTTATATGGGTGTGAAGCGTGGGTGATGAATGTTGCAGCGAGGAGAAGGCTGGAGGCAGTGGAGATGTCATGTCTGAGGGCAATGTGTGGTGTGAATATAATGCAGAGAATTCGTAGTTTGGAAGTTAGGAGGAGGTGCGGGATTACCAAAACTGTTGTCCAGAGGGCTGAGGAAGGGTTGTTGAGGTGGTTCGGACATGTAGAGAGAATGGAGCGAAACAGAATGACTTCAAGAGTGTATCAGTCTGTAGTGGAAGGAAGGCGGGGTAGGGGTCGGCCTAGGAAGGGTTGGAGGGAGGGGGTAAAGGAGGTTTTGTGTGCGAGGGGCTTGGACTTCCAGCAGGCATGCGTGAGCGTGTTTGATAGGAGTGAATGGAGACAAATGGTTTTTAATACTTGACGTGCTGTTGGAGTGTGAGCAAAGTAACATTTATGAAGGGATTCAGGGAAACCGGCAGGCCGGACTTGAGTCCTGGAGATGGGAAGTACAGTGCCTGCACTCTGAAGGAGGGGTGTTAATGTTGCAGTTTAAAAACTGTAGTGTAAAGCACCCTTCTGGCAAGACAGTGATGGAGTGAATGATGGTGAAAGTTTTTCTTTTTCGGGCCACCCTGCCTTGGTGGGAATCGGCCGGTGTGATAATAAAAAAAAAAAAAAATATATATATATTGTATATATATATATATACAATATATATATATATATATATATATATATATATATATATATATATATATATATATATATATATATATATATATATATATATATATATGAAATAACTCACGCACATGACACCCTTAACATTCCCTGGTTGGTCATACGTGAAGCCTCTCGTGTTATCTGGCGAGCCTCCTTATGCTACTCCAATGGATACAACGAACTGGTGAGGGAAATTTTACTAGAATACGTTCATATGTGGAGAGGATGGATGACCCCAGCTACACCAATGACACCAGTGTGTGAGAATACCCTTTCATCATAATGATTCCAACCGAAAACTTGTCTAAAACGAAGTGCATCTGGGTCAGCTCTTGCGTGGAAAAGACTTCTGTGTCTATGTTAGAGGGAGGGAACTGGCCTTGTAGATGTGAGTGCAAATCACTCAAGTGATTTTCTCCTAACAGTTTCCATCGCTGCAGCTGGCACGCATGGAGATAAATGATATAAAATACCAATACGATGGGAAAATAGGCACGAATGCTACAAGATGCTTTCCTTTGTGGACTAGTTTTCTCCCACTGTGTGGGTGAAACGTAGTCATTAAAGGGTCACACTATACTAAATCTGTCTTTTTTTTTTCCACCTGACACACATACTGAACCACCGACTCTTTGCATAACAGTGGTTCTCTGCCTCGCTGCCCCTATTCACACCTAGTGCAAGAGTATTTGCTTCTAAGTAGTAGCTGACCGATATAGTCTGCATGATCTAAACTGTGTGAATCCCAAAGAACAGTATGTTAGACACGAGATCAAAAGAGAAGTCTCGCTACAGCTCTGTGCTTAATTGAGGGACATCCTCGATCTTCAGTACCCTGTAGCCCAGAAAAGCCTCCTAGCCGCCCTGATGTCATCACATTATACACATCACGGTAGACTGCTGGTGTGGGACTATTAATGTTCCGCTACCCTGGCCGGCTACTTCATCTAATTTAGAGCTGGTCAGCAGGGCGATGCAGCTGAACATGGGGAAGAAGATCACAAGCTCACCTCAATAGAGATTTCGCCCACCAGCACAGCTCCTTATAGGATCAAAAACCTTCAGCCTTCGAGAATATCATGCCTTGGTTCTCACTCAAAGAGCTGGGTTCCAGGCTCATTGAAAACACGCTTTTCTTCCAAAGTCTCACTTTGGTGATCCAGAGAAGGAATGCCTGCTGCTTTTGGGGATCAAGGCCGGCATCTGAGGGGTTTAATGAACTTCATAACTGATAAATATATATATATATATATATATATATATATATATATATATATATATATATATATATATATATATATATATATATATATATATATATATATATATATATATATATATGCAATAAGATCACAGTAAACAGGTGATTTCAGAATATGCAAAACAACCACTCTGAAAGAATAGAGAAATTCCAAGCGCTTTCGTGACTACTCACATTATCAAGGAACTATGAAAGTAAAGCATCCAAGGAAGCTATATAAGGGGTCTGGTCGGCACCTCACTATCAGATCCCACAACGGTTTAAACACGTGACGCGCGGCGAGCCAACTTGGAAAGGTCCTTGGCACAACTCACCCCACAAACTATTCTACCCAAGAAATAAGAAATTTTAAAGATTATTTGTCCAGTGTATTATTAAATTCTTCCCAAATTCTATTAATTATAAATGGATCTAATTTATATAAACCAAAGGAAATATTCATATTATTGTCAAAACTGCTTTTTATGAAACAAGATTCAATTATATTCCTGTCGACCATGGACTTGCTTGATACTACTTTCTCAACTTTTTGAAAATCAATTGGATGGTTAAAATCTCTTACATGAATAAATAGAGCATTGGAATCTTGTCCAGTTCTAATGCTATATTTATGTTGTTTTAATCTTAGTTCGAGATTTTTACCAGTTTGACCGTAATAAACTTTATCGCAAATTTTACAAGGAATCTTATAGACACAGAAATACTTTTTACAATCCAAAAAGGGACAACCAGCCTTATTCAAATAAAAATATGTTGGTTCTCCCTTACCATGAAAACTTGGTTGATATGCCTTCTCTTCTTAAGACTTTTAATATTAAAGTTGTATTCAAAAATCTCGATACAGTAAAAAAACTTTTGATAAAGAATTCCCCCCAAAATGCTGATGGATGTGTCTATAAGATTCCTTGTAAAATTTGCGATAAAGTTTATTACGGTCAAACTGGTAAAAATCTCGAACTAAGATTAAAACAACATAAATATAGCATTAGAACTGGACAAGATTCCAATGCTCTATTTATTCATGTAAGAGATTTTAACCATCCAATTGATTTTCAAAAAGTTGAGAAAGTAGTATCAAGCAAGTCCATGGTCGACAGGAATATAATTGAATCTTGTTTCATAAAAAGCAGTTTTGACAATAATATGAATATTTCCTTTGGTTTATATAAATTAGATCCATTTATAATTAATAGAATTTGGGAAGAATTTAATAATACACTGGACAAATAATCTTTAAAATTTCTTATTTCTTGGGTAGAATAGTTTGTGGGGAGAGTTGTGCCAAGGACCTTTCCAAGTTGGCTCGCCGCGCGTCACGTGTTTAAACCGTTGTGGGATCTGATAGTGAGGTGCCGACCAGACCCCTTATATAGCTTCCTTGGATGCTTTACTTTCATAGTTCCTTGATAACGTGAGTAGTCACGAAAGCGCTTGGAATTTCTCTATTCTTTCAGAGTGGTTGTTTTGCATATATATATATATATATATATATATATATATATATATATATATATATATATATATATATATATATATATATATATATATATATATATATATATATATATATATATACATATATAATACTGTAAAGAATTCCTCACCCATCTCTGTGTATCCAACTATTGTAGTTTCGAAATTGTTTTACAGTTATATTTTTAGCATTGTCATTGCTAGTTATAAATCATTTTTATATATTAGAAACAAGGGAACCAGCCACGATCCTTGTGGCACCCCACTGGTCACGCTGTTCCTTTATAATTTGTTTTTCTTCTCACATCACTGCTGATATTTTTTCAGCCAAAATGTTTTTAATGCTTTTATCTTTCTTGTGTAATTTCTAAGTTAATTTTTAAAGCCTGTCAACTTACACTACCAGTCAAGAATACTTTTATTTCTGAAAATATGGATTAAAGTAAATTCTCACTATATATACAGTGAAAGATGAGCACTTCTCAGTGTAAATGACCCAAAAAATCAATGCCTATCAGTGCAATTATTCTGATATAATAATAATGAAACTGTTTAAAGTGTTGGCTCTTGTCTAGTGTGTGTATGTGTGCGTGTGTGTGTGTGTGTGTGTGTGTGTGTGTGTGTGTGTGTGTGTGTGTGTGTGTGTGTGTGTGTGGATGTGTGTGTGTGTGTGTGTGTGTGTGTGTGTGTGTGTGTGTGTGTGTGTGTGTGTGTGTGTGTGTGTGTGTGTGTGTGTGTGTGTGTGTGGATGTGTGTGTGTGTGGGTGTGTGTGTGTGGGTGTGTGTGTGTGTGTGTGTGTGTGTGCTTTTACAACACAATTCCTGGAGTGTTTAATGTGATACTTCGAGCCGCAGAGTAAAACAATAATTAAGCTCTTAAAATTTCACATTTTAACCTTGCCAGAATGCAAAGAGCATCCACATACCTGTTAATAGCTACTGACGGTAAACTTCAAGGGATCTGAACCTATTTGTGACGACAAGAGCTGTCTGACAACCAGTATATGAGCCAGTTTTTGACTAATAGCAATGCCTGACTGAAAGTAAGTGTCAGACCTTGACTTACAAGAAGTTACAACAATTCCTATGATTTATAACAAGGCCTATGATTTATTACAAGGCCTATGATTTATAACAAGGCCTATGATTTATAACAAGGCCTATGATTTATTACAAGGTCTCTGACTTTTAACAAGGCCTATTATTTATAGCAACAAGTTGACAGTGATAGCAAACTGATCAAAGATAATAAGCTAGCAGGCACTAGACCTAAAATAACAGCTACCTAACCCTTGATCACTGGCTAGTTGTTCTTAGATCAATATCTAGCTTGCTTCAGATTAACATTTAACTTCCACTAGATCAATATGCAGGTGACACACTATAATTGTCTACGTATATATATATATATATATATGTATATATATATATATATATATATATATATATATATATATATATATATATATATATATATATATATGTATATATATTATTGTATTAAGATGAATTTTGCATATCGATTAAAACATTTTATATTTTATTTAATGTTATGATTATTTTTTATTTTTTAGTTATTATTTTTCAAACACCATAATTTTTTATTGAGGATGTTAGAGACTTAAAAACTAATTACATAATGTTATTAACATTTTCGTGATTTAAAAAAAAAAACAGCATTTCAAGTTGAAAAATATATATAATTTAAAATTTGGGAGACAATATTTTATTCCCTTATCTGTAAATTAATAATAATAATGCAGAATTCCACAATACAAATTATGTGCAAAAGACACAGCTAAATATCATTTACTATGTAAATAATTTACAGCTCGATGTTACATGTTTGTTTATCTTAAACTAAGATCGTATTGTTTACCTTTAAAAATACTGGAAAATAATGTTGCCCTAAGTTAGCTAATTCTACGAGTTTCATCTACTTGAGCTGAGAGGCTAGTATACAGCTGAGAGCTATGTAGCAGCTGAGAGCTAGACTGCTAGGAGCTGTGTCACAGCTGAGAGCTGGGAACACAGCTAGAAGCTGTGTGGGAGCTAAGAGCTGGGAACACAGCTAGAAGCTGTGTGGGAGCTAAGAGCTGGGAACACAGCTAGAAGCTGTGTGGGAGCTAAGAGCTGGGAACACAGCTAGAAGCTGTGTGGGAGCTAAGAGCTGGGAACACAGCTAGAAGCTGGTAGGAGCTAAGAGCTAGGAACACAGCTAGAAGCTGGTAGGAGCTAAGAGCTAGGAACACAGCTAGAAGCTGGTAGGAACGGAGCTGGGAACACAACTAAGGGCTGGATATATCCTGAGAGGAAGATACACAGCGAAGCAGAACTACTATCCAACATGCGTCAACGAACGGCCTTACAAGAGCTGGGAAGCGAGGTGTAGGGACTCCCTCTACGCAAGTGCGCTTTTTCATAAAGTTGCTTGTACTCTGTGCTTGTTATTGTACTCTGTGATCCTCTATGAACGTGGTTATCTCGTATGTGTTGATCAATCAAAGTATTTGTACTCTGTGCTTGCCATTGTACTCTGCGATTCTCTATGATTCTCTACGAACGTAATCTATTAAGTGCTTTGTACTCTGTGCTTCTTGTTGTACTCTGTGATCCTCTACCGATGTAATTATATGGTGTGTGTTAGTGCATCAAGTTGCTTGTACTCTGTGCTTGTTGTTGTACTTGGTAATCCTCTACGAATATGGCAGTCTCATGTCTGTGCTTGTGGTTGTACTCGGATTTTTTATACTCTGTACTCTATACTCCCTGAACACACATACCTACCGCTGACATTTAAACCGGTATATATAAATATATATATATATATATATATATATATATATATATATATATATATATATATATATATATATATATATATATATACATATATATATATATATATATATATATATATATATATATATATATATATATATATATATATATATATATATATATATATATATATATATATATATATATATATATATATATATATATATATATATATATATATATATATATATATATATATATATATATATATAAATATATATATATATATATATATATATATATATATATATATATATATATATATATAACGAAAATTTCATTTACCTATCCACGCTGCAAATGTGATTTAAAAAAAATTAAACTATCAGTTATGTGTGAAAAAGAAAACTGTTGGACGAGGTTATCATAATACAAAAATAAATTACGTTAAGCTAACTACATAAAAGTAAGACACAGTGACTCCTAATGAACAGTTTTTCTGATCGTGGTAAGAGTGTTAGAGGGATGTTTTCACTCTCGTTGTATTCCTGACACCACACAGGAAGGTAATGTCCCACTCAGACAGATGCTGTAACACTGAAGAGAGATTGTTTTGTTTTTTGGGCACAGGTTTGTGTTCATTCCCCCTCCATCGTTTTTTTTTCGGAGTAACTTGCGTGTCTATTTCGCTTCATTTTTTTTTTTAGAGACACATACATGTTTTCTCTCGGGTACATATATTTTACCATGTTAGTGCATCGTTTTCCCCACTCTTGTTCTTTAGTAGACAAAAGCTTGTGTTTTTTGTCACTTGTTTTACCAGAGCTCTTATTTCTCTACCCAAGCTTGATCCCCCCCCCTCTCTCTACTTATTTCAACCCCCTCCCCCGTCTGTGAGTGCTTTATCAACCCTAGTTAACACGCGTGTTACGTTAACTACCACTGGTGTTATCTTCTTCAGCGCAGAACAGTAAGAAAAAGTGTGGTAACATTCATGCCGATCTGGTGTCCATTCGTGTGCTATATTCGTGTGTGAAGAAACGGTGGAACAATGTAGTTTCCCCACCAAGTGTGGCCTTTGGTACCACTGGTATGGTGATACCGATGACCTGTAAGTCAAAATATAAACATATGCACTGATGAAGACATTTATCAAGGGAACGTTTCACCCCAACTGGCGAAAAATTTAATATCTTAATAGGTTAATATTTTTATACGAAATTAAATACCATGACATTACAAAGTATTTTCACTTTCTGAGGGTGGCTTTTTAAGTAATTTTTTTTTGAAGGTGATGGGAACTTTCAACTTTTTTCCACTGAAAGCTTTTAGTTATATAACATAAAAACCCCATTTCTGGCGAAACTTTTCCTTGGCGACTTAATCAGAGCATACGGGTGTCTCTTCTAAGATTGAAATGATGTTACATGTCTCCCTGAAGTTCCAGGTCGATGTGGTGTTCCAGCAGGGCTGTGTCTCAGCTGGTGTATTGCGTGTCTCGTGTTGCACAGGTGGCTCTCAGGTGGTGTGGTAGAGGTGGGAGAGGAGTCATGCAGGCTAAAACAGACCATCCACTTACCGGGAGGTTGGGCATGCAGGAGTGGGCCGTGCTGGCTTAGTGGTGGAGTGCCGTGGTAAGTTCTGTACGTCATTTTTAACTCTCCACTCACAGTAACTCAGTGGGTCAGACCCCCTATGAGTTATTTTTTGCTTATTTTGGTAACTTCGTAAGTACTGACACGTGAAGCTAGAAGAAAATCTTCCTATTTTTGTTATTAAAATGGAAAGGTAATTGTTTTCTTCAAGAGCAAGAAAGTTGCGATACAGTGACTGGAACAATACACACATAACCTGCACATAGGAGAGGGGGGGGGCTTATGACGACGTTTCGGTCCGACACGGAAGTCGGACCGAAACGTCATCATCAGCTTATCTCTCTCTTATGTGCGGGTTATTTGTGAGTTGTTTTCTATTGTAATTTGGAAAAGTATTTGATTTAATACTGTATTATTCTTTTGTTTAAATAATGTTTTTGATAATGTATATTGATTAAACTCAAATTATTAATTTGTATTATTTACCGAAATTAATTTTAAAGATTTTGATTAATACTATATATACCGGGGTTATTATAGCCTTTAATGGTCTTGAATTTTTATGATAATATAATCCTACGTCTTGTTTTTACGTGGTAGTTTCCAATGACGTACAGAGTGAGGGAGAACTCACCATGAGGAGTAACTCACCCAAACAGCAACAGTCTCAAGACCTCTTGTGTCCTGCCCAAAGAAGTTGTCAAGTCCTTAAGGTTTTTATTACTAAGGACGCGGTGCAACTTGTTTGTGCAAGTGTTGGTGAATGTCTCGGGGGAGAAGTTTTTATCAAGGACAGAGAAGTTGAGGGTGGGGTCCGGCGGCTATGAGGGAGGGCGGCGGCTGTGGCGGCGCTGGTTTCACCTCCCTTGGGCAACCGCCGCGCTACAACCGCCGTCTAGTGGTGGAGGGCGGCATCATCTATGGGGACTCCAGGGAGGGCAGGCGCTGGTATGATACAGCAACTGCTACTGCGGGCGGCAACACGCGCGGCCGTGTGGGGAGAAGTTGGGGTGGGGGGATGGTGGTGGTGTGTTGAGGAAGGCACAGTAGGGGGAAAGATGGGGACGAGGGAGGGGTTGGGGAAGGAAGGACGACACCACAGATTATACAAGTGTGTGACAACTTAGAGCAGTTGACTATGATTTTTTGTTTTTTGTTTTTAAAGGTCATTCTCTATTGTAAACATTCCATGACTGGGTTTAGAAAAGTTACTGTGATTATATTAGGCATGCAAGCCAATAGTAAGGCATTCAAGAAATGGAACTTTAGTAGTTATAGTTCATGACCTGGCGACTTTGTCTAAAAAGGCCGATAGTAAAAATGCATAATGCAAAAATTTCATTCGTCAGTGGTAGAGATCACGCACTGCTCTGGTAAGCAGAAGCAACTGCTTGAATATGCAGTCGCCCCACTCCGGAGTGCCCTGGGTGTATGTGGCAGTGAGAGGGTATGGGGGGGGCTCCCAAAACCCCCTCTTGCTGCCTATCATTCAGCATAGGGTAACTCGTGGAGGGAGCGGTGACTGGAGTGAGGGTGGGAGGGATGTTGTGAGGGACTGGCCACGCCCCAACGACTCTAACCTTTGGCCAGAGAGCCATTGGGAGACCGGGAAGCAGCGTTGACGGAGGTGACGGAGGGGGCCCTTGACGGGACACGCACGCTGGCCCTTGACCCCCGACGGTCTCCCCGGGCAGGACTCAGCAACTTACTGTCTTTGAACAACGAGGCGTTCATCAGGCGGGGGTTGGGGGTGTTGAAGATGGATCGGGTCTCGCGGAAGCGGGCCCTGCAAGGGAGGCACCACCATCAGCTCTCAGAGGTAATTAGAGAACACACCACTAACACGAAATACGAAACGAGTCTCACAGAAGACGTTAGATATTGTTGATGTAAGATGACTTCCATTGTGGTCCCTTCTGCTGGCAGCTCTTTGAAGAGCGTCTCCGTCGAAATCTGCAAAGGACTAGAGGACTATTACATAAAAAAAATATCAATAGAAAGTATTGGAGACTTTGCACGAAACTTAGGGAATCTTGCATTTATGAATCCATTAGGAACCTGTTCGGTAATGACAAAAAGGGGATGTAAAATGTTTTGATTTTATGTCCTCACCAAGACAGATTTGGGCCCAAGACTCACGTGCGGGCCCAAGAAACTACAAGCTGCCAGTTGTGTGTGCATGAGTGCAGACGACCACATTTATTAAAATTTCTCTGGGCAGATTTAACAACAATATTGAAAAATTGTTATTACTAAACATTACATTAAACATTAAACGAGCTGCTTAAACTTCGACACATTTGAAATTTAGTTTTGTGAGATTTCTGAATCACTAGCACAATGAATCGGTCTGCCCCGGAGGAGAGTTTTAATAATATGAGCCATTAAGTGCTGTCGAGTGCTCTACTAGACACTAATGAGTGGTGATGCTTTTACAGTCTTCACTACTCTAACATACTGAGAAGTGCGTGTTGCATCAGAATATAACATCATCTTCGGATGAAATATCTACAGGAGACATCTTTGTAGAGATGTAGGACACATCTGTACTGTTGCTGGAAGTTAATAAATGTCTCTGTTAATCTGGGTTAGTTAATTAATACGGAGTGAACATTATGGAAGTGTTGCCTGTTAATTTTGTATCGTTAGTGTTTAGGCTCACGCGCGCGCACACACACACAGGAGCACTGAGTCGACTCCTGCAACCACATTTAGGTGAGTAAACACAAACACACTTGCACACGAATGTATCACAGAATCAAACACGTAAACAGAAGTAACACTTGATTCGAACAGTATGTATTTTTTTTCTCCTGTGTAAAGTCAACAAAAGTTTTCTGGTGCAGGTGTCGCGTCCCCTGCTCTCATGTTGACAAATATATTTACATGTTACAGGAAAAGCCATGTGTGGTGATAGCTGGGAGGTAGTCAGGTGGTCTTGATTGCTTTGGGCGTGTATAAAGCCTCCAACTTACACCTTTTCCTATATCAGTTTACACCTTCCCGTACTTTGTTATATCTTTACCCTGTGACTGACCCACAGTGTGATCTTGACTACCTGGTCTGGTGCGATGATAGTGATCAAAATTGTGATCCATATAATAAAAAAAACTTCAATAAAATCATACTCCGAAAGCCTCGAAAAAATTCACTGCAGTTTTAAGTAAACTACAAAAAATAAATCCCATAGAGCATAATTTATGTACATAACAAACAGATTAAAAACTATTTGGAAGAAATTATACAAAACCCAGTAGAATTTGTTGAAAAGCCGCATTCTGCAGCTTTCCAACACTAGCACCCTGGAGAATGGGAGGTAATCCGGTCTGATGTAAGGAAGTGGAGTATAACTCCAATTCTTTGAATTAAGAGCTCTTCACCACCATCAAGGGACCTTGTGCAAGCGTTAGTCTGTGTGTAATGCCAGTAATAATGAAGGGAAGTTTTGTATTAAGCTTCAGTGTATGGGTGTCAGTTTTACCTGATAACTCTCAGTGTCATCCTCTGATGCCTTGATATCTTCTCAGTTTTGGAATTTGATTGGTTGGTGAATTAGATTTAAAATCCATAGACTCTTTGAGGAATATTAAGTCTATACGTCACCTGTTTATACTATCAGTCTGTGGTCTTTGAAATAGATTAAATGCATATTTTTTTTGCAAATGTTTTGTTGAATTAAAAAGTTGGACAGAAAAAAATCCTATAAAATTATAAATTCTCTAATGTTTTACATATGTGAAATATAGTGTTTATAATCTGCTTTTGAAATATTTTTGTAAAAATTAAAAATTGATCGTACACTATTGTATGGCTGCCCCGGATATATATGACATTTATACATTTATGTGATATTTACGCAAGGATAAAGAATGAAAAAAAAAAAAACATACCACGGGCGGGGTCCAGTGGCTAACGCGTCGGTCAGGAGTTTTATGACTCTCTGATCGCGGGTTCTAACCCCACCCGTGGTATGGTTTGTTTGCAATTGTGTCATTACGATTTCGTGAGTTATAAAGAATGAACTGTGAGAAGTGGAGACGCACATCACACGAGGTGGAACTAGTGTGGGTAATTATTTTAACATTTCCTGACCCTTTTTCACCTAGCAGTAAGTGGGTACCTGGATGTTAATCTTACTCCAGCTTCCTATGTTCACCTAGCAATAAATAGTTGTTTGGGTGTTAGTCGACTGCTGGAGATGTCATCTTGGGGAAGGAAACTGAAGACCCGATTAGAAATAAGCCATATTATTGGCTTCCCTGGGTTATCCAGGATTGCTAACTCTCTGGGGTTAATAAGGCAAATGAAACCTAATTAACTAACCCATTATATAGTGGCTGGAACAGTTCACAGCTAACCCTAAATACGGTGGCTGGAACAATTCACAGCTAACCCTAAATACGGTGGCTGGAACAATTCTTAAATATCAAAAAATACAGTATCTACAACCATTCAAAACGAACCCACAATACCGTGGATGGAACAATTCACAACCAACCCACAATACAGTGGCTGGAACAATTCTCAATTAACCTACAATACGATGGCTATAAATATTCTCACCTACTCCACAATATCGTAGCTGGAACAATTCAAAGCTAACCAACAATACCGTGGCTGGAACAATTCAAAGCTAACCAACAATACCGTGGCTGGAACAATTCAAAACTAACCCACGATAGCTGCTTTTTGAGACATTAAAATGAGCTTATTTTCATATATTATTTACTGAAGCTTGAAAGTAAAAATAATGTAAATGTACCAAATTAGAGTAAAAAAAAATATTAAATAAAAAAATATGTAATGATCAAGACATTTGTGGAAAAATTGGATATTAATTACATTTTCGCATTTAAAAGTATATGAAAAATAAAAAATAAAAAAGCTCTAAGATTTAAAGAAACTATTTAGATATTAGAAAAAATAGATTCCAATGTACACCAGCCTGTACACCAGCCTGTACACCAGCCTGTACACCAGCCTGTACACAAGCCTGTACACAAGCCTGTACACCAGCCTGTACACCAGCCTGTACACCAGCCTGTATACCAGCCTGTATACCAGCCTGTACACAAGCCTGTACACCAGCCTGTATACCAGCCTGTATACCAGCCTGTACACCAGCCTGTACACAAGCCTGTACACCAGCCTGTACACCAGCCTGTACACCAGCCTGTACACCAGCCTGTATACCAGCCTGTATACCAGCCTGTACACCAGCATGTACACCAGCCTATACACCAGCCTGTACACCAGCCTGTACACCAGCCTAAACACCAGCCTGTACACCAGCCTGTATACCAGCCTGTACACCAGCCTGTACACCAGCCTATACACCAGCCTGTACACCAGCCTGTACACCAGCCTGTACACCAGCCTATACACCAGCCTGTACACCAGCCTGTACACCAGCCTATACATCAGCATGTACACCAGCCTGTACACCAGCATGTACACCAGCCTGTACACCATCCTGTACACCAGCCTGTACATCAGCCTGTACACCAGCATGTATACCAGTCTATACACCAGCCTGTACACCAGCCTGTACACCAGCCTATACACCAGACTGTACACCAGCCTGTACACCAGCCTGTACACAAGCCAATACACCAGCCTATACACCAGCCTGTACACCAGCCTGTACACAAGCCTATACACCAGCCTGTACACAAGCCTGTACACCAGTCTATACACCAGCCTATACACCAGCCTGTACAACAGCATGTACACCAGCCTGTACACCAGCCTGTACACCAGCCTGTACACCAGCATATACATCAGCTTGTACAACAGCCTGTACAACAGCCTGTACACAAGCCTGTACACCAGTCTATACACCAGCCTGTACACCAGCCTGTACACCAGCCTATACACCAGCCTGTACACCAGCCTGTACACCAGCCTATACACCAGCCTGTACACCAGCATATACATCAGCCTGTACAACAGCCTGTACAACAGCCTGTACACAAACCTGTACACCAGTCTATACACCAGCCTGTACACCAGCCTGTACAACAGCATGTACACCAGCCTGTACACCAGCCAATATACCAGCCTATACACCAGCCTGTACACCAGCCTGTACACCAGCCTATACACCGGCCTGTACACACGCCTGTACACCAGTCTATACACCAGCCTGTACACCATCCTGTACACCAGCCTATACACCAGCCTGTACACCAGCCTATACACCAGCCTGTACACCAGCCTATACACCAGCCTATACACCAGCGTGTACACCAGCATGTACACCAGCCTGTGCACCAGCCTGTGCACCAGCCTATACACCAGCCTGTACACCAGCTTATACACCAGCCTGTACACCAGCTTATACACCAGCCTGTACACCAGCCTATACACCAGCCTGTACACCATCCTATACACCAGCCTATACACCAGCCTGTACACCAGCCTATACACCAGCGTGTACACCAGCACGTACACCAGCCTGTACACCAGCATGTACACCAGGCTGTACACAAGCATGTACACCAGCTTGTACAGCAGCCTGTACAGCAGCCTGTACACCATCCTGTACACCAGCCTGTACAACTCCTGTGCAACAGCCTGTATACCAGCCTGTACAACATTTACAACAGCCTGTACAGCAGCCTGTACACCAGCCTGCACAAACAGCCTGTACAACACCCTGTACGCCAGCCTGTACAACAACCTGTATATCAGTCTGTACTCCAGCCTCTACACCAGCCTCTACAACCTATACACCAGCCTGTACAACAGTTTGAATACCAGCCTGTACAACAACCTGTACAACACCTGTGCAACAGTTTGTACACCAGCCTGTACAACAGTTTGAATACCAGCCTGTACAACAACCTGTACAACACCTGTGCAACAGTTTGTACACCAGCCTGTACAACATGTATAATAGCCTGTACACCAGCCTGTACAAGCAGCCTGTACAACAGCCTGTACAACATGTACAACAGCCTGCACGCCAGCCAGTACAGACAGCCTGTACAACAGCCTGTACAACAGCCTGTACACCAGCCTGTACAACATGCACAACAGCCTGTACACCAGCCTGTACAACATGTACAACAGCCTGTACACCAGCCTGTACAACATGTGCAACAGCCTGCACGCCAGCCAGTACAGACAGCCTGTACAACAGCCTGTACACCAGCCTGTACAACATGTACAAACAGCCTGTACACCAGCCTGTACAACATGTACAAACAGCCTGTACACCAGCCTGTACAACATGTACAAACAGCCTGTACACCAGCCTGTACAACATGTACAAACAGCCTGTACACCAGCCTGTACAACATGTACAAACAGCCTGTACATCAGCCTGTACAACATGTACAAGCAGCCTGTACACCAGCCTGTACAACATGTACAAACAGCCTGTACACCAGCCTGTTCAACATGTACAAACAGCCTGTACACCAACGTGTACGTGAACTAGTACAATAAATAATGTCTCAGTAATTCTCCGTCTGTCTCCTCAATTAAAGCCATTGAAATGTTAGTATAAACACTGAGTTAATGAGAAAAATGTTTGTAAGTTTTAAACATTTGGGATTTTAAAGGTTTAGGTGCTATTTATAGATGTTTAGATGTTATTAAAAAAGTATTTAAATTAAAAAAACATTTACATATTAAAAAAAATATATTTATTTTATGATAAAATCATTTATTAGTAAAAATGTTTATGGATTTACAAAAGCATTTTTTAAGGTGCAATTAAGTGCAAGTAGTTTTTATTTTGCAAACATTTGAGGGCTTTAGATGTTTATGGTTATGATAAACATTGAAAAAAATGTGAAGTGAATGAGGAGTTAAGGTAGAGAAAATATTCTAAACATTGAGATGTTAGAAAACATCAGGTTAAGGAGCTGCAATGTTATTAATGTTATACAATATCGACATGTTGATGAATAAGACCCATGTTGAACACTTAAGTGTCTATAATGATGAATAAGACCCATGTTTAACACTTAAGTGTCTATAATGATGAATAAGACCCGTGTTGAACACTTAAGTGTCTATAATGATGAATAAGACCCATGTTGAACACTTAAGTGTCTATAATGATGAATAAGACCCATGTTGAGCACTTAAGTGTCTATAATGATGAATAAGACCCATGTTGAACACTTAAGTGTCTATAATGATGAATAAGACCCATGTTGAGCACTTAAGTGTCTATAATGATGAATAAGATCCATGTTGAGCACTTAGGTGTCTATAATGATGAATAAGAACCATGTTGAACACTTAAGTGTCTATAATGATGAATAAGACCTATGTTGAACACTTAAGTGTCTATAATGATGAATAAGACCTATGTTGAACACTTAAGTGTCTATAATGATGAATAAGACCTATGTTGAACACTTAAGTGTCTATAATGATGAATAAGACCCATGTTGAACACTTAAGTGTCTATAATGATGAATAAGACCCATGTTGAACACTTAAGTGTCTATAATGATGAATAAGACCCATGTGCTGGGTGAACCATAGTCTATCATTTCATCCATCTATCAGGATCAGACACCCAGAGTGTCTGATCCTGATAGGAAGAACGTCCATAAGGACGTTTTTCCCATCAATAACTAGATAGGCCCAGTTCTGTAATCCAGGAAATGCATACATCGTTTTAAGAAATTATAATTGAAATCCAAAGGTAAGAGGTCTAAAATTTGAGTAATGAGCTTTAATAAACCTAACTTGACTAATCAGCTCACTACTCTAGCTGTCTACATAAGCTTATCCTCTCAATATAGATGTGTTTGAGAAAATCTGTCAATAAAAGTCTCTTTCCATGACACAAATTTACACAAATCTTTCTATATATCATTAACTTGAATACAGAAACAGAAGCAAATCTTCAGGTTAAAAAGAAAAGCACAATACAGTGACTGGTACAATATACGAATAACCCGAACGTAGGAGACTGAAACTTATGGCTACGTTTCGGTCTACTTGGACCATTAACGAATCACACGACCGGTCCAGACCGGACCGAAACGTCAAAGTAAGTTTCACTCTCCTAGGTGCGGGTTATTCGTACTGAACAGACTTGTGATACGGAAATCAACCTCAGAAATAATTCCTCTTAAAGATGGTAAACCTAATGCCTGGTGATGGGCGGTATACAGCTGTGAGTCGAGGAAAGGGATGGATACTGTTTATTCCTAATATCAGAAGCCCTTCAACCACGTCAAAAACAAAAACTCAGAATTAACCTTTCATAAGTAGGAGTTTGGAGGGTGAAATCTGGTGACAATTTCGACACCATAGATCAAAATATTGACGCTATTTTCAACAATTATGGTTCTTTGGTATAATGTTAAATAACGGTGTAGTTTTTATTTTAGTTATTTTTGTGTGCGTTTTCATTATATTCATTTAATTTTACGTTCTACGATGTTTATTTTTAGTGTTATACTTAGTATTATTTCTTGTTATTGTTCGTTATTATTATTATTATTATTATTATTATTATTATTATTATTATTATTATTATTATTATTATTATTATTATTATTATTATTATTATTATTATTATTATTATTATTTCATAAGTCTTATAAAATATTTATAAAAAGCAGATGGTCATAATGAGGGTAACAGACTTCTCTAAGAGGGATTCTAAGCATGTCAAAAACTAAAAAAAAAAGCTGTAGCTGTGTCTTATACTAGATCTCCATCACCAAAACTCTAGCTCGCGTTAATCAAAAATTCTTTTTGAAGCAGTGAAAACAAAAAGCAGATGTATGATCGGAGGACATTGCTGAAAGAAATTATGCAGTACGCGAAAGAAGCTGAGGGCCAGAAAGCCTCAGCTGAAAACAGCACAGGGGTGAATAGGCTGTAATAGGGGTGCTTCAAGAGGCACCCATTCATTCCCCCATTCCCATACCCTTGAAATGCATGCTAATTAAGCACAGCAACGCCCCGTATCCAATTGTCAGATCATTTTGATGAAAAGGCACACATTGCAGAGGAAATATTTATTTTGGACACCGTTTCGTTCTGTGTATAGCATCACCAATTTTTATTACTTGGGTAATCTATAACAGAGCTAAATGCCGCGTCCTTCTCCCGAAAAAATATTTTGCAATGTGTGTTTTTTCATCAGCATAGTAGCAATCTCGTAGTCAACCCCAGTGTACAAGGTTGCCACAGAGACATGCACAAACACACTTCACAACATACTCTGTCTGTCTGTCTGTCTGTCTGTCTGTCTCTCTCTCTCTCTCTCTCTCTCTCTCTCTCTCTCTCTCTCTCTCTCTCTCTCTCTCTCTCTCTCTTTCAATCTCAATCTCTCTCTTTTTCTCCCTGTCTCTACTTCCCAAACTTACTTTCGGAACTCGTATTGGATACGTTTATCCTTCGCGATTTGAAGACGGAACGTTTCTCCTTGAAGCGAGCTCTGCAAGGAGGTGAAGTGCGTGAGGGAAGGCAGAGGAGAGAAAGGAGAGGAAAGGAAGACATAAGGAGAGACAGTGAGAGGAAAGCAGAAGAGGATCAAGAATGGGAAAATTGCAAACAGGCATAATTGATGAATTACAAAGAAACTGATTTTTACACAAACACAGACACAGATTAGATAAATTGAATGAAGAAGACATCAGTTTTACTGCATAAAATAGGGCATAACATTACAAAATAATAGACACACATAGAAGACACTGAGAAATAGTGACAGGGCACATAAGGGAATCAAATAAACAACACCGAGCAGTATAAATAAATCCTAAAATTTAAGAGAAGATAATACTACATTTAAGATAAAGTATCAGAGTGTTTTGAGCACTTATCAGTGCCAGAAGAAAGCCCACGTGTAAACACAGGTAATGAATAGCTTATCTGTGGATTTTCATCTCGAGATGCTTATCAGCTGAGGAGGACCTCAACCCAAAATTAAAGAAACCTGGAGGTTCTTTTATAAAGCTAATCTATATAATGCGATTTTTTTCTGGCAAACACAATTTAAAAAATCAATCCAAAATTTATTAGCGTTTGGAAGGCCTTATAATACGTACTACTCAATTTTGGGCAAACTTTTTCAACTGCATTTCCAAAAAATAAAAAACACCACTATGTAAAATAGCTTTATAAGATAACTTATCATATTCAAATTAATTATTCTCTTTATTTTAATTGTGGGTTTTCTGATGCTACGTTTAAATATATATAGAAGCAAATACCAACACTAATAACAAGAGAACATCGTAAGCATGTAACTGCGAACACCAAAATATAATGTAAAGTGCTACAGAGGCAGAAAGGTTATATTAATTACAGATTCTGATTACAAAGCGGGATTAAGTAGAGATTTTTTTTGCTATACCGTGGCTGGGAAATTCAATTAAAACTAATATAATAAGGCGATTTTAAAACGATGTTTTTCTCCATTCAGGACCATCATCAGCTCATTGATAATGGTCTAGGACGGAAAGAAACGTTTCCTCTCCAAACTGTGGGTTAAGTGTGAGAAAAGCCAGGTATCACAAATGGAAATCAGAAGGTAAATCTGTTAATATCAAAGTTACAAGCAGGTGTATAGGAGAGAGATTAAGCTCCGTGTTCCAGGGATGCACAACTTGTTCTCCCACCAAATATAAGTAAATAGAGTCTGTACAGTGTATTGTTTACAAATTGAAAAAAAAAAACACGCGTTGCTGAGAAAAAAAATTTCTTTGGGAGAGCGCATCGCTCTGTGAGGAGTATAAATCAAGTCATGATGTAATGAACCTCTACAGAGTGCGAAACGCTGTCCTAGGAAAACATTTCTCGCAGCTTGTGTCTTTTCTTCAGTACTGTCTCCAGTTAGT
This sequence comes from Cherax quadricarinatus, assembly GCF_038502225.1. Lineage (NCBI taxonomy): Eukaryota > Metazoa > Arthropoda > Malacostraca > Decapoda > Parastacidae > Cherax > Cherax quadricarinatus. The sequence continues at coordinate 1,756,893 of NC_091368.1, forward strand.
TATTTACATCAGTCTTAAAAACCGAGTGATGCTCGCAAGAACCCGATATTTTGTTTTATTATATGACACACTGAGAGCCGCAAGCGACCAGCGGGAAGCAGGTTGTTATATGACACACTGAGAGCCGCAAGCGACCAGCGGGAAGCAGGTTGTTATATGACACACTGAGAGCCGCAAGCGACCAGCGGGAAGCAGGTTGTTATATGACACACTGAGAGCCGCAAGCGACCAGCGGGAAGCAGGTTGTTATATGACATACTGAGAGCCGCAAGCGACCAGCGGGAAGCAGGTTGTTATATGACATACTGAGAGCCGCAAGCGACCAGCGGGAAGCAGGTTGTGCATCCTTACAGTGTTTAAGACTCCTCCTATATATCATTTAGGCAGAATAATCACACTCAAGCTACTGGTGCAGATGTTTAGACCAGAAAAAGCCTGGATGGTGTGTACTTATGTTTAGACCAGAAAAAGCCTGGATGGTGTGTACTTATGTTTAGACCAGAAAAAGCCTGGATGGTGTGTACTTATGTTTAGACCATAAAAAGACTGGATAGTGTGTACTTATGTTTAGACCAGAAAAAGCCTGGATGGTGTGTACTTATGTTTAGACCAGAAAAAGCCTGGATGGTGTGTACTTATGTTTAGACCATAAAAAGGCTGGATGGTGTGTACTTATGTTTAGACCAGAAAAAGCCTGGATGGTGTGTACTTATGTTTAGACCAGAAAAAGCCTGGATGGTGTGTACTTATGTTTAGACAAGAAAAAGCCTGGATGGTGTGTACTTATGTTTAGACCAGAAAAAGCCTGGATGGTGTGTACTTATGTTTAGACCAGAAAAAGCCTGGATGGTGTGTACTTATGTTTAGACCAGAAAAAGCCTGGATGGTGTGTACTTATGTTTAGACCAGAAAAAGCCTGGATGGTGTGTACTTATGTTTAGACCAGAAAAAGCCTGGATGGTGTGTACTTATGTTTAGACAAGAAAAAGCCTGGATGGTGTGTACTTATGTTTAGACCAGAAAAAGCCTGGATGGTGTGTACTTATGTTTAGACCAGAAAAAGCCTGGATGGTGTGTACTTATGTTTAGACCAGAAAAAGCCTGGATGGTGTGTACTTATGTTTAGACCAGAAAAAGCCTGGATGGTGTGTACTTATGTTTAGACCAGAAAAAGCCTGGATGGTGTGTACTTATGTTTAGACCAGAAAAAGCCTGGATGGTGTGTACTTATGTTTAGACCAGAAAAAGCCTGGATGGTGTGTACTTATGTTTAGACCAGAAAAAGCCTGGATGGTGTGTACTTATGTTTAGACCAGAAAAAGCCTGGATGGTGTGTACTTATGTTTAGACCAGAAAAAGCCTGGATGGTGTGTACTTATGTTTAGACCAGAAAAAGCCTGGATGGTGTGTACTTATGTTTAGACCAGAAAAAGCCTGGATGGTGTGTACTTATGTTTAGACCAGAAAAAGCCTGGATGGTGTGTACTTATGTTTAGACCAGAAAAAGCCTGGATGGTGTGTACTTATGTTTAGACCAGAAAAAGCCTGGATGGTGTGTACTTATGTTTAGACCAGAAAAAGCCTGGATGGTGTGTACTTATGTTTAGACCAGAAAAAGCCTGGATGGTGTGTACTTATGTTTAGACCAGAAAAAGCCTGGATGGTGTGTACTTATGTTTAGACCAGAAAAAGCCTGGATGGTGTGTACTTATGTTTAGACCAGAAAAAGCCTGGATGGTGTGTACTTATGTTTAGACCAGACTGGATGGTGTGTACTTATGTTTAGACCAGAAAAAGCCTGGATGGTGTGTACTTATGTTTAGACCAGAAAAAGCCTGGATGGTGTGTACTTATGTTTAGACCAGAAAAAGCCTGGATGGTGTGTACTTATGTTTAGACCAGAAAAAGCCTGGATGGTGTGTACTTATGTTTAGACCAGAAAAAGCCTGGATGGTGTGTACTTATGTTTAGACCAGAAAAAGCCTGGATGGTGTGTACTTATGTTTAGACCAGAAAAAGCCTGGATGGTGTGTACTTATGTTTAGACCAGAAAAAGCCTGGATGGTGTGTACTTATGTTTAGACCAGAAAAAGCCTGGATGGTGTGTACTTATGTTTAGACCAGAAAAAGCCTGGATGGTGTGTACTTATGTTTAGACCAGAAAAAGCCTGGATGGTGTGTACTTATGTTTAGACCAGAAAAAGCCTGGATGGTGTGTACTTATGTTTAGACCAGAAAAAGCCTGGATGGTGTGTACTTATGTTTAGACCAGAAAAAGCCTGGATGGTGTGTACTTATGTTTAGACCAGAAAAAGCCTGGATGGTGTGTACTTATGTTTAGACCAGAAAAAGCCTGGATGGTGTGTACTTATGTTTAGACCAGAAAAAGCCTGGATGGTGTGTACTTATGTTTAGACCAGAAAAAGCCTGGATGGTGTGTACTTATGTTTAGACCAGAAAAAGCCTGGATGGTGTGTACTTATGTTTAGACCAGAAAAAGCCTGGATGGTGTGTACTTATGTTTAGACCAGAAAAAGCCTGGATGGTGTGTACTTATGTTTAGACCAGAAAAAGCCTGGATGGTGTGTACTTATGTTTAGACCAGAAAAAGCCTGGATGGTGTGTACTTATGTTTAGACCAGAAAAAGCCTGGATGGTGTGTACTTATGTTTAGACCAGAAAAAGCCTGGATGGTGTGTACTTATGTTTAGACCAGAAAAAGCCTGGATGGTGTGTACTTATGTTTAGACCAGAAAAAGCCTGGATGGTGTGTACTTATGTTTAGACCAGAAAAAGCCTGGATGGTGTGTACTTATGTTTAGACCAGAAAAAGCCTGGATGGTGTGTACTTATGTTTAGACCAGAAAAAGCCTGGATGGTGTGTACTTATGTTTAGACCAGAAAAAGCCTGGATGGTGTGTACTTATGTTTAGACCAGAAAAAGCCTGGATGGTGTGTACTTATGTTTAGACCAGAAAAAGCCTGGATGGTGTGTACTTATGTTTAGACCAGAAAAAGCCTGGATGGTGTGTACTTCAGCTTTAGACCAGAAAAGGCCTGGATGGTGTGTACTTATGTTTAGACCAGAAAAGGCCTGGATGGTGTGTACTTCAGCTTTAGACCAGAAAAAGCCTGGATGGTGTGTACTTATGTTTAGACCAGAAAAGGCCTGGATGGTGTGTACTTCAGCTTTAGACCAGAAAAAGCCTGGATGGTTTGTACTTATGTTTAGACCAGAAAAGGCCTGGATGGTGTGTACTTCAGCTTTAGACCATAAGCAGTTTAGATTAGTGACGTAATATCATTAGGGAACTCCATGCTCAACAGAAAATTTATTATATAAGGTTTAAAAAAAATAAAACCAATAGCGATAAACGTTTTTTCCATACATTTTCATGTGATGTACCTAAACGTTCATACAAGTGAAGAAACATCGCAACGAACTTCGAAATACGTTTCCTACCTGTATAAATGCAAAAGTTTAATTTTTTTAATGAAATGTGAAAGTTTTTCAAAATAGAGAGAAAAAAAAAGTGCATTTTACCAAACAATAGATGTTTTTTCCCCCCTTCTGGCGTTTTTCACATCTCAAATAAAACTGCAGAGCTGAAATATACTACAGTGATCAATTTGAAAAATGAGACGAGCTTGTCGGCACAAACTAAGAACAACAGGATCATATAAATCGCAAGGTTATGTACACCGAGAGATGTATATATCTCAGTGTATATATGATGAGAGTCAACTTTAATCTCTATTTAATGGATTAAAGTTTGCTTGTGTTGTGTGGGTGACACTCAGCCTTAATGACCCTTGAGTGGTGTGGTTTCAAGGGATTAAATTCTATAAACCAATTAACAAATCACATATTTTTACATTAGTGCAGCTCGGTCAGAGATCAGGCCTTATTATTGTCGGCCTGATCGACCAGACTGTTAGTGATGAATGAGACACAGGTGTAACACTGTAAAAGTTGTTAAAGTACTGCACGTGTGTCTTGTTCTCCACTAACTACTGTTACAAAAATTATCTTCTTCCAATGAGAAATATTATGGATATTACATGTATGTAATATGCATAATAGTCTGCACCACAGCCAGGGTCATCAGGAACTAACTTGATTATCTTATTAAATTTACTGTTGAAGACAACCTAGGCGCGAAGGGAGGGTGTTGGAAATTAATTATATGAATTTAGATAGTTTGCATGATTTAAAGTCTATTGATTGCACAAGGGTCATTGACACTGCTGGAGTTTACCGTACACCAACATACAAGAATCACTGAAATCGATAGTAATATATACTCAGTGTATATACTCTGAGGTATATTAACTTCACGGCCTATAAACATTAAGAATGATAAACGCTTCTCGGTGTATATTCACAACATAAATAAATAAATAAATAAAAATATATATATATATATATATATATATATATATATATATATATATATATATATATATATATATATATATATATATATATATATATATATATATATTTATATATATATATTTATATATATACCTATATATATATATATATATATATATATATATATATATATATATATATATATATATATATATATATATATATATTACGTACATACCCGCTGTGTGTGTGTACATATACACGAATCTCTCGGTGTACATGCATTGAGAGAAACATCTTTTGATGAATATACATATTTACACAGTTTACAGTTAAAATCCATTAAAACTCGTCTTTGAATCCACACAAGTGATGCTAGGGAGGTTTGAACCTCTTGTAAGAAGAGTTCAATAGTTTCAGGTTCATCGGATAACATTCCAAGTATTAAATTTTGAATGCCTATTTTTCTCATACATCTTTTTCATTTTTTTTTTTACAATTACATATCTAACATTTTTACATCTTTTCAAGACTATGGATTACATTATTATTTTTCAAAGGAAGCACTAAATCCGTAGGGGCGGCATACACAGGGGAGTGGCAGGCAGTCAGGTCTGATTCAATACATGAGGAGGACAGCTCCAGTTCCTCGGAACACGAGCCAGTCACTGTCGTTAAACATCTCTCCTTGAATAATTTCTTATATATTCTAACATCAAAAGTAACACAAACAATTTTCTTTAATAATACAATTTCAAAACATTTAGAAAGTAGATAAATAGTAGATAATTTTGATTTTTTTTAAATCTGCTTTTAAATTATGTAATCTACTTTCAAATTATGAAAGTTGCTTTCAGATTATGGAAGCTACTTTCAAGTTATGCTACTTTCAGACCATGACAGCTGCTTTCAGACCATGACAGCTGCTTTCAGACCATGACAGCTGCTTTCAGACCATGACAGCTGCTTTCAGACCATGACAGCTGCTTTCAGACCATGACAGCTGCTTTCAGACCATGACAGCTGCTTTCAGACCATGACAGCTGCTTTCAGACCATGACAGCTGCTTTCAGACCATGACAGCTGCTTTCAGACCATGACAGCTGCTTTCAAACTATGACAGCTGCTTTCAGACCATGACAGCTGCTTTCAAACTATGACAGCTGCTTTCAGACCATGACAGCTGCTTTCAGACCATGACAGCTGCTTTCAAACTATGACAGCTGCTTTCAGACCATGACAGCTGCTTTCAGACCATGACAGCTGCTTTCAGACCATGACAGCTGCTTTCAGACCATGACAGCTGCTTTCAGACCATGACAGCTGCTTTCAGACCATGACAGCTGCTTTCAGACCATGACAGCTGCTTTCAGACCATGACAGCTGCTTTCAGACCATGACAGCTGCTTTCAGACCATGACAGCTGCTTTCAGACCATGACAGCTGCTTTCAGACCATGACAGCTGCTTTCAGACCATGACAGCTGCTTTCAGACCATGACAGCTGCTTTCAGACCATGACAGCTGCTTTCAGACCATGACAGCTGCTTTCAAACTGAGACAGCTGCTTTCAAACTACGAAAGCTGATAGTCGAAAAAAAAATGTCGTCTTCATTACAGAATAAAACCAAAAGAAAAATGATTCAGTGAGTGACGGACAAGACATAGAAAATAGGCGATAACGAATGATCTGGCAGAGGCAGCAGAGAAAAAAAATCTTATTAGTAGATACGAGAGTAGAAGCAATGGACATAAAAACGAGGAGTAATTTACATATATTACAGCCGGCCCCACGTGTGTAGATGGGTATTATACTCAAAAGTATGCACTAAATCCGTATGGGTCATGCAGCTGGGGAGATTCTGGGAACAGAAAAAATAATTATTAAAAGTATTAAGACATATATATATATATATATATATATATATATATATATATATATATATATATATATATATATATATATATATATATATATATATATATATATATATATATATATATATATATATATATATATTCGTAGTGAAAATTTACAGTTTATATTCTGTGCGAAATAAACATGTTTTGACGTACATAAACTGAAAGATAAACATCATTCGGAGAACATATGTATACACAGATAAACAGTTTTCAGTGTATGTGCTGTGGCTGTTTAACTCCAATAGCAATGGTCGTTTCATTAGTAAACAGTGGTAAACAAACCCAGAAAAATGTGCATTTGAGATCATTATAATTACATTGAAGTTAAAGTTTATTATAACTGATCTTGGCGTCTCCTTCTCCTTCTAAATATCTATTAAACTGGAGAATTAACAAGACAGCTACTATTAACTGGAACAGAAAAAACATCCTCGAAACGCATTTTCTGTGATGAGATTGTTGACGAATTCTTGTTTTCTGCTTCTGTGGCGTTTGAGGGAGAACTCACGTGGAAATGAGGTGTTTAAAAGTAAACTGAAGAAGAGGCGTTTGAGGGTAAACTCACTTGGAGAAGAGGCGTAGGACGACGCAAATGATGATAAACATTAGGGCCAGACCTGCTAGCACACCGATCATCGCCGGATCTATCTTGGTAGCCTGAGTCCCTGTCTCTGAAAGCGAGAAAATAAAGTCGTGAGACTATTATCAAGGGGTGAATAATTTATTTGCTCTAAGTGGCAAAGATACAGTAAGGAATGATTTGGTATCTTACATTGTTTCACATTAAAATACGTAAACATAAGTATCAACTCAAGGAAATGTTCACACACACACACACACACACACACACATACACACTGAAGCCTACCTACAAGCATCAGCATACACACTGATATCTAATAGCGACCAACGAAGAGGTGAGGCCTGTAGCTGTGACTCGCCCCCTGCAACCAGAAATAGGTTAGTATAAATTTACACACACACGGAACTCACTGGAGACACAGTTGAAGCCGATGTTAGGATATTCTTCCATACGGTAGCCATCTTGACACACACAGATGAAGGTCGGGCTACATAGGCTGTACTCATCCGCTTCCTCACACTGACTTGTGAACTGGCATGTTGTGTTTAGCTTGGCTTCTGTGGGAACAAGAACATGTGGTTAAAGACAGATCCAAGCACAGTACAGCTGATGATAGAAGACACTTGCTGCAGATCAAGTGTTCACTGAGTTAATGTTTCATTCTGTATACAGCTTTAACAAGTCATGGTTAATTTTATGTTAAGCTTCATCTAGTCTTTTTTCGGTTTATGTAGAAAGAAAAATCATGTTTTGGCTTGCGTAGAGATTTATCAAGCAATGTTTGGCTTTGAGTTTCATCAAATCATGTTTCTCTCTTCGTAGAACTCTAGTTATAGTTTACCAAAAGTTACGCCATATTTCATTCTACAGTTATTGTACGGGAGTTATCTGGCTTAATGACAGAGTAAAATTTGACAAATCAAAAACAGTCGAAAGAACCTTTAGAGGAAGATTCACCAAAAAAATCATTACGCAGTTATCACACACAAGTTCCAGCATTTCTAAGTTTATTAACTATGTAAACAAACAGTCAGGTTTTTGCAACATAAGCCAGAGAAAGTAATTTTTTTCTTCTTAAAATCCTTCGCTCATTGAATATTACAGGTGTTCAGTACAGGTAATGCACAGGATATGTCATAATAAAAATGCCATTATGCTTTATAAATAAAACTGATAAATTAGACATATGTACAGCACTTGGGTATCTTTACTGTGGAAACGTATCGCCACACAGTGACTTCATCAGTCCAATACAAAGAAGAATGGTGAAAGTTAGAAGGAGTTTGATGGGACAGTCCCTCAGCCTGCAGTGCATGTAATCTGTCTATCAATCTTGATAAGAATTTATCAACTAATCGGTTCTCTGAACCATTTATCAACATAAATAAAATTGGCAAATTCTCACCTACAACTTCCAATAACAATGACAACTTTCTTCTAAGAAGGATACAACAGTGATGGAAGTTTGAAGCTGATCAGATCCCTTCTGTGACCATCACAGCTGCTACCACCACCACCACCACCACCACCACCACCACCACCACCACCACCACCACCACCACCACCACCACCACCACCACCACCACCACCACTGCTACTACTGTTATTACTACTACTACTACTACTACTACTACTACTACTAATACTACTACTACTACTACTACTACTACTATTACTACTACTACTACTACTACTAATACTGCTGCTGCTGCTGCTGCTGCTGCTACTACTACTACAAGAACTACTACTACTACTAATACTACTACTACTACTAATACTACTACTACTACTATTACTACTACTACTACTACTACTACTACTACTACTACTACTACTACTAATACTACTCACTACTGCTGCTGCTGCTGCTGCTACTACTACTACTACTACAAGAACTACTACTACTACTTACAACGATTATATTATGCTTTGCACCTCACTCTGTACCTATAAATACCCTCTATGTCCCTGTACTGTTTCTAACGCCTTGACAAAGCTCCTGGAGAGCGAAACGTTGCCACAATAAAATGTCACATTAGTTGCACTCATATCCTTTTACTTAACATATTGTCGGTAATTCTACCACACTTTCTGAGGTTATCACACGAAAACCAAAACCGAGCAGTGGGCGCCTGCACACTCCAACAGCTCCATAAACCTTTATGTAGTTACTGTACACCAGCAGTAAAAATTTGAGGTCGATCTGAGGAGGCGTTCTTCAGGTATAAAAGAAAGCAATGGGAGAAAAAGAAAGTCAAGTAACCACTTTTGGGTTTTCTAAAAATTACCACCGACAAAGTTTTCTAGAACTTGATATAATTTTTTCACTAACTTTGTGCTTAATTATCCATCCGGAGGCGAACGTAATGTTGCTCATGTTTCTTTGGCCATCAGGGTTACGATGCGTTGGAATTGGCAGATTAGGGTTCCATTACAGTTAATTGGGTTGGAATTGGAAGATATGACTTCCACTATAGATAATCGGGTCAGAATTAGTAGAAAAGAGTTCCATTAGATAATGAGGGTTTGGAATGAGATCGGAATCTGCGGATTTAGTATCTAGTATTATTATTAAGTTTGAAATTTCATATTTTAATGATTCTTTTGTTGTCTATTGTTGTTGTTTAAGTGTTTCCTTATCTATGAAAATACATTACCTATTAGTTTAAATTATTTTTTCCAGTGTGTGTGTGTGTGTGTGTGTGTGTGTGTGTGTGTGTGTGTGTGTGTGTGTGTGTGTGTGTGTGTGTGTGTGTGTGTGTGTGTGTGTGTGTGTGTGTGTGTGTGTGTGTGTGTGTGTGTGTGTGTGTGTGTGTGTGTGCATCTTTTCATCTTAGTGTTGAGCCTTTCACGTCTTTTTCACTGCTTTGTAAACTTAGGAAAAAAATATTCTTTGACTTCACGATTCAAAATTCTGAATCTTTTACCAACTCTGTGAGATTCCTTTAATGCTGAAAGAGCTGACATTATGCTGAGCCAGAAAGCTTCTTGATCAACGGCATCAGACAAGACCTTTGTTGTCTCTCTCCCGGTTTGCTTTCATCCTTCTTTGCCTTCGAGCTACGGTGGTAATGGGCGAGGCTAGACCCACGGGGGTAATGGGTAGCCTAGAGACACGGTGGTAATGGGTGAGGCTAGACCCACGGGGGTAATGGGTAGCCTAGAGACACGGTGGTAATGGGTGAGGCTAGACCCACGGGGGTAATGGGTAGCCTAGAGACACGGTGGTAATGGGTGAGGCTAGACCCACGGTAGTAATGGTTCCCACAAAGCCACGTTGGTAGTGGGGTGCCTAGGGTTACTACAGTAATAGAGCAGCTAGAACCACGGTGGGGTAAGACTATTTTGCTTTTGACAAGCTCTGTTGTGCAATGACAAATCCCAGAACTTTAACAGTGAAAGCTTCGACCGTGAGGATTACTACCAACGCGATCTTCTGTGTACTGACGCAAAAGCATACGGTCTTTATAATTAACTGAATACCCGGGACTAACTTGAGTCACCTTGGTAATGAGTCGCCTAAAACTAACGTGGGCGAGATGAATGAAGAACGAGATGAGGTGGTCCACTTGACGCCTCCTAAGCTCAGATACACTGAATGGTGAAGCCAGTGCACTTCATCCTCTCCCCAGAGAAATCTTGTATTTTGTACTCGATTTCAATGGCTCCTGAGCCTTCAGTCTACGGTGGCCCGTGGCTTGGTGGCAAAAGTTCTCGCTTCACACGGTGTTGTCCGGGTTCGATTCCCGGCAAGTGTAGAAACATTGGGCGTGTTACCTTACACTGGTTGTCCATGTTCGATCATCAATAAAGTGGGTACCTGGGTGTTAGTTGACTGGTGTGGGTCGCATCCTGGGATAAAATTGACCTAATTTACCTGAAATGCTCAGCATAACATGTGGCTTTCTATATAGTAGTATGTCATTGATGTCAGCTATGGTCTGTTTACTTTGTATTTGTACTTGTAGAACTAGAATTATTATTATTATTATTATTATTATTATTATTATTATTATTATTATTATTATTATTATTATTATTATTTATTATTATTGTTATTATTATTATTAATTATTATTATTATTATTATTATTATTATTATTATTATTATTATTATTATTATTATTATTATTATTATTATTATTTTTTATTATTATTATTATTATTATTATTATTATTATTATTATTATTATTATTATTATTATTATTATTATTATTATTATTATTATTAATTATTATTATTATTATTATTATTATTATTATTATTATTATTATTATTATTATTATTATTATTATTATTATTATTATTATTATTATTATTATTATTATTATTATTATTATTATTATTATTACATGCTGGATCACTCTATCTCTCACCTCACTTTCTCCGTTATTGCTGGAACTCTAACTTGGTGTGTCTCTTTCTTTCGCTTTCTCCTAAACCTTTCACCTTCTGAATCTATTTTTCTCGTCTCTCTCATTAAGAAACGTTTTTCTTTTTCCCACTAAACATTTTCCAAGCATTTTTTTACAACATTCACAACCAACAACATTTTTTACAACCATCCACAACCATCAACACCTTTCTACAACCATCCACAAACAACAGAAACCTTTGTACAACCATCCGCAATCATCAACAACCTTTTACAACCATCCACAGTCATCAACAACCTTTTACAACCATCCACAGTCATCAAGAAACTTTTACAACCATCCACAGTCATCAACAACCTTTTACAACCATCCACAGTCATCAACAACCTGTTACAACCATCCACAGTCATCAAGAAACTTTTACAACCATTCACAGTCATCAACAACCTTTTACAACCATCCACAGTCATCAACAATCTTTTACTACCATCCACAGTCATCAACAACCTGTTACAACCATCCACAGTCATCAACAACATTTTACATCCATCCACAGTCATCAACAACCTTTTACAACCATCCACAGTCATCAACAACCTTTTACAACCATCCACAGTCATCAACAACATTTTACAACCATCCACAGTCATCAACAACCTTTTACAACCATCCACAGTCATCAACAACCTTTTACAACCATCCACAGTCATCAACAACCTTTTACAACCATCCACAGTCATCAACAACCTTTTACAACCATCCACAGTCATCAACAACCTTTTACAACCATCCACAGTCATCAACAACCTTTTACAACCATCCACAGTCATCAACAACCTTTTACAACCATCCACAGTCATCAACAACATTTTACAACCATCCACAGTCATCAACAACATTTTACAACCATCCACAGTCATCAACAACCTTTTACAACCATCCACAGTCATCAACAACATTTTACAATCATCCACAGTCATCAACAACCTTTTACAACCATCTACAACCAACAACACTTCCTACAATCACCTCCCACATGTCAACACGCCCAACCTTCACCCTGGAACACCACCCACATCTCCATTACGACCAACAGAACACGGTACAAACAAAATTCTCAAACCCTTGAATCTGCACATAGGTTCCAAACAAGACATGAGGATCCCCACGAACCAGTGACTCGAAAACTTTCTCGGATACTAGGCGGACCATCCCCAGGTACATGACACGAGCGATCAGTCCAGACCAATACACACACATACACGACACGCTCACTGTTATTGGAACGCTACCAATATATCGAAGTGCACGACAGGTACGGTATCTCTCGGTCTCTCATATCGAAGCTATTTAAAGCGGGTATTGTACGCGGGATTAGCTGTGAGACGTCTTTGTTTTAACATGTTTTTATTACGTTTAAAGTTTATTTAGTGTTGAAGATGGGATTGTAGGTTTTTCACTCCAAAACAAAAGCACGTCAATGTTGCTTTCTGAGATCACACAGAAGTCTGCGTGAATCTTGGAAGAAATATACACAAGGTGCCTGGAAAATGTAGTCGCATGGTACCTGGTAAAAGTGATCGCATGGTACCTGGTAAAAGTGGTCGCATGGTACCTGGTAAAAGTTGTCGCATGGTACCTGGTAAAAGTGGTCGCATGGTACCTGGTAAAAGTTGTCGCATGGTACCTGGTAAAAGTGGTCGCATGGTACCTGGTAAAAGTGATCGCATGGTACCTGGTAAAAGTGGTCGCATGGTACCTGGTAAAAGTTGTCGCATGGTACCTGGTAAAAGTTGTCGCATGGTACCTGGTAAAAGTGGTCGCATGGTACCTGGTAAAAGTGGTCGCATGGTACCTGGTAAAAGTGGTCGCATGGTACCTGGTAAAAGTGGTCGCATGGTACCTGGTAAAAGTGGTCGCATGGTACCTGGTAAAAGTGGTCGCATGGTACCTGGTAAAAGTTGTCGCATGGTACCTGGTAAAAGTGGTCGCATGGTACCTGGTAAAAGTGGTCGCATGGTACCTGGTAAAAGTGGTCGCATAACACCAGCTCTTTCCACGAACACGGTGAGTATTGACCTAGTGACTCATACTGTGCGGTATTCTCACCACGGTGCTAAAATAATAATAATAATGATAATAATAATAATGATAATAATAATAATAATAATAATAATAATAATCATAATAATAATAATAATAATAATAATAATAATAATAATAACAACAATTAATAATAATAGCAACAACAACAAAAACAACAACAATAATAATAATAATAATAATAATAATAATAATAATAATAATAATAATAATAATAATAATGATAAGAAGAAGAAGAAGAAGAAGAAGAAGAAGAAGAAGAAGAAGAACAATAATCATCATAATAATAATAAAAATAATAATAACTATTGTTATTATTATAATAACAATGATAGTAGTAACATTACTACTACTACTACTACTACCACTACTACTACTACTACTACTACTACTACTACTACTACTACTACTAATAATAATAATAATAATAATAATAATAATAATAATAATAATAATAATTATAATGATAATAACAATAATAATAAAAATAATATACTTCACATTTGATAATTAATGGAAATTCTCGAAAGAACGTTGAGGCGGGAACAGGAGCTGAAACACAACCTTCTTCCCCCCCCCTACACACACACTATTTTCAACAGTGTTCACTATCAACTACGCTACTATTTTTTATTCAATCAATTGTACTATTCAACCGATTTGAATGTAATTTCAATCTTACATAGTGAAATAGTACATTGTTACTATTCGTTTACACCGATGGTTTCCACTAGCATCTTCTGGATTCGCTGATATTTTGGGTTTAAACTCTGTCTGCTACGCATGCATACATATGCATCGAGTATTTATCTAAGTATATTTCTACTCTGTCTGTCTGTCTGTCTGTCTGTCTGTTTGTCTTTCTGTCTGCCTCTCTGTCTGTCTGTCTGTCTGTCTGTCTGTCTGTCTGTCTGTCTGTCTGTCTGTCTGTCTCTCTCTCTCTCTCTCTCTCTCTCTCTCTCTCTCTCTCTCTCTCTCTCTCTCTCTCTCTCCTCTCTGGCTTTCTCTTTCTACTCCCTGGAGGCATGGACATCAAACCCTACTGCTGCAGCAGCAAGAGGTCGACGACAACAAAGGCCAGAAAGAAAGAGTCGGGACAAGAGGAGAGTTTCACTCGCAGGATAATACTCGACGACATTTACGCCGTGTGCGATAGCGTGAAACGACTCTGGATTGAGCAAAAAAAAAAAAAAGAAAATCCAGAACATCGTATTCTTGACTTTATCAGGTGGGAAAAATATATATGTAAATATGTATATATGTATATGTATATATATATATATATATATATATATATATATATATATATATATATATATATATATATATATATATATATATATATATATATATATATATATATATATATATATAAATATATATATATATATATATATATATATATATATATATATATATATATATATATATATATATATATATATATATATATATATATATATATATATATATATATATATATATATATATATATATATATATATATATATATATATATATATATATATATATATATCGTGCCGAATATGTAATACTTGAGATTTTGGCTTAAATAACAACGCCCTTCTTGCCTAATAAACCAAGCGAAAATTTGTGTCTGTGTGTATTTCTTGCGTTCATTTTGTGTCTCTACAAAGCAATCCTCTTGCTTTCATTACGGTATATGTGTTCCACGGTGTCCTTTTTCCCAGTATTTACTAGAACAGTGCTGCTAGCGATCAATAAAGCTGGGGGGGGGGAAGTGTTGTGCACGCTACTACCTCGTTGAGCATGATGAACCCAAGTAATGTGCACTGAATTGTACTGTACTATGTTGCACTGTGTTGTAGTGTGCACTATTGAGCTTCATTCAGGATGTCCAAGAAAGAGTTATATGCAAGGGATTGTGTAGCATTGTTCTGTATTATGTTGTATTGCACCGTAGTATGCACGACTGAGCCTCGTTTAGCATGTAGAAGCCAGAGTAATAGGCACTGTATTATGCTGTATTTTTATAATTCAATCTTGGCATCTGTAGTATTTTCTTTTGACTGAAAGAATAATTTATTTTATTATTTTTAATTATGCATAGGAATCTTCTGTCTTTTTTTACCTTAAGAAAAGGCATATATGAGAGAAACAGAGAGAAACAGAGAGAGAGAAAAAGAGACACAGAGAGATAGAGATTAATTTCAGTCAATACTAAAGAATGTTACCAGCAAAAGATAACCGAGAGGAGAATAACACACCATGACAAAAGACACAAGATAATAACAACAGTGAAAAGAAGTATTACCAAGAGGAGCTGCAGTGACTTATATTCACCAGTTGTTACCCTCAGGGAACTCATATTCACCAGTTGTTACCCTCAGGGAACTGATATTCACCAGTTGTTACCCTCAGGGAACTGATATTCACCAGTTGTTACCCTCAGGGGACTGATATTCACCAGTTGTTACCCTCAGGGGACTGATATTCACCAGTTGTTACCCTCAGGGGACTGATATTCACCAGTTGTTACCCTCAGGGGACTGATATTCCCAGTTGTTATCCTCAGGGGACTGATATTAACCAGTGGTTACCCTCAAGGGACTGATATTCACCAGTGGTTACCCTCAGTGGACTGATATTAACCAGTGGTCACCCTCAGGGGACTGATAAACGTGATATGAACACACGAATCAATTTCCAGTGTCGAATTTCTAGTATATTATAAAATCTATCCCATTTCAGAGCCCAGGGATTTTGATGCCTGTCAAAATTTTTGTATATGATTGTATATTAATTTTGCAGTGTTGTGAAATCCATCCCTCCATCAGGAAGGTTTAATAAATATGAACACCTGTGTTTGTGTTGTATGTAGAAGCATGTAACACACACACACACACACACATACACACACACACACACACACACACACACACACACACACACACACACACACACACACACACACACACACACACACACACACACACACACACACACACACACACACACACACACACACACGCACACACACACACACACACACACACACACACAGTAGTAGTAGTAGCAACAGCAGTAGTGTAGTAGTAGTAGTAGTAGCAGTAGCAACAGCAGTAGTGTAGTAGTAGTAGTAGTAGTAGCAGCAACAGCAGTAGTGTAGTAGTAGTAGTAATAGTAGTAGTAGCAACAGCAGTAGTGTAGCAGCAGCAGTAGTAGTAGTAGTAGTAGTAGCAACAGCAGTAGTGTAGCAGCAGCAGCAGTAGTAGTAGTAGTAGTAGCAACAGCAGTAGTGTAGTAGTAGTAGTAGTAGTAGCATCAGCAGCAGTGTAGCAGTAGTAGTAGTCGTATCATCATATAGAAACACCTAACCAAAAGAGGTCTTGCATCTCTTGAGAATTCGGAGATAAACTGGTTTGATCCAAGGAAAATGAGGGATGCTTCAATTTCCTGGATCTAGAGATCTTCACCAGCATCAAGGAGCTCGCCCTTGAAGAACGTGTGGAGTGTCGAGGAAAGAGAAGCAGAGACTCGACTCTGAGGCTGCAGGAGCGTCGAGTGGGACTCCAGACCTGGGTAATGACTCCAGCTTGTCAAGGACCAGCCTCCCTTGACTCGAGGACCAGATCTCTCCCTAGACTCGAGGGCGAGGCTCTTCCTCGACACGAGGACTAGGTCTCTCAGTTGACTTGAGGAGCAGGGAGAAAAAGATATTTCTCCTCTATAAGGACTAAAATCAGCCATAAATGCTGAGGGGGAGAGTGCTGCAACACTGCAACATCTGTTGCAACACCTACTCCAACATCTGCTGCAACACCTACTTCAACACCTGCTGCAACACCTACATCAACACCTGCTTCAACATCTGCTGTAACACCTGCTGCAACACATGCTGCAGCACCTAATCAAAACTAGGACACACTGAGCAAATAAATAAGACATATGTGCAGCACATTGACACGTTTTTCTCCAAAACGTTTTGGCAATATTCGCTTAAATTTGACTGACGAAGCCTGGCACATGAGCGAAAAGTTTCTGCAATAAATATTCCCGAGTGTTGCACAGATGTTTTATACATCGTCAAATGGTGGGTATTGTATGCCATTTTTAGAGAAACACTAGACCCATCAACTTCCAGGGTATACCTGTAGTCAGTGCATGTCTACCTCCATATGAGGTATAATAATCTCCTCGGTATGTATTCAAATTTGTATATATATATATATATATATATATATATATATATATATATATATATATATATATATATATATATATATATATATATATATATATATATATATATATATATATATATATATATTATATATATATATATATATATATATATATATATATATATATATATATATATATATATATATATATATATATATATATATATGCAATAAGATCACAGTAAACAGGTGATTTCAGAATATGCAAAACAACCACTCTGAAAGAATAGAGAAATTCCAAGCGCTTTCGTGACTACTCACGAAAGCGCTTGGAATTTCTCTATTCTTTCAGAGTGTTTTTTTTGCATATATATATATATATATATATATATATATATATATATATATATATATATATATATATATATATATATATATATATATATATATATATATATGTGTGTGTGTGTGTGTGTGTGTGTGTGTGTGTGTGTGTGTGTGTGTGTGTGTGTGTGTGTGTGTGTGTGTGTGTGTGTGTGTGTGTGTGTGTATGTGTTGGGTAAAGAGTGACCTTGTAAGAAAAAGTTAAATAGTTGGTCAACATAGTTAAAAATTCTCACAAATTATATTTTGAATGAATAAATCTAGTTTATAAAGTCCTAGACTTACGTTCATACTGCTATTTTTTTTTTTTTCATACGGCTTGGTTCTATTTATTTTAACAATTGATTTCCATATAAAAAATATCTCAGTTTTTAGTCAGCCAATGAGGTGATTAAAAAATTCTTAAACGAATAAACAGAGCATTAGACTCTTGCTGATTTTAAATGTTAATTTCACCCTTATAGAATCTTAATTCAAGATTTTATCGTTAATATAATAATCTACAACACAAAAAAAATAAAAATTACCATGTCGGAAGTGTACGAAATATAAACGTTCTGAAATGAAACAGAGCACACTGAAATGAAATGCACTTCGCTGAACATAAATATATGGCACTGAAGTGAAATTTTGCACAGTGAACTGGGATATAATAGTGCTCAGTAAGGCTTCCCGTTTTCTGGCAACTGCTGTCCAGCAGCTGAATTATGCAACAATACAGAGACAAATATGCTTGATTCTGAACCTACGCTATGCATATACAGCATATATACACCGTGAGGTGTGTGGGCACCTCTCAGTGTTCATACAAATAAGTATGTATATATATATATATATATATATATATATATATATATATATATATATATATATATATATATATATATATATATATATATATATGCGTGTGTGTCGCACTTTATATACATAGTGGTATATACCGCTCACTGTATAAACACCTTTTAGTGTGCATCTCCGAGTGTATATGCTCCATGTGAATATATACACTGTATATACACATCGCTTATATGCATATGTATATACATGTGTGTATGCACAGCAAGAAGGCTCTCTCAGGACATATACACCGAAAAATTGAAATGGGTAAATAGGCGATAGGTAGATGCGGCCTGGATGGTTGCGACCTGGCTAGGTGCGGCCTGGCTAGTTGCGGCCTGGCTTGATGCGGCCTGGCTAGGTGCGGCCTGGCTAGGTGCGGATAGATGCGGTCCAGCGGCGCTGCGGGTCGGGCCAGAGATCAATACAGGTGCCAGGTTTTATGGCCCGGGAGTGCCGATAGTGCCAGAACACAGGTGAACTAGCACCAGCTGACTCAGCACTCATACTAGTAGTACGTTCTCCTAGACTTTTTTTCTAGAGAGGCGCCTGGGTGCTGCTAAAAGGCTCTTGATCCAAGGAGCTTAGTAGTGCTCTTCTAGTATTCGGATCAAGTTTGGCTACATCAGTTCCATATGAGCTTAGCGTTTCCCTCTTCACTGTAAAACTTATCACACGAAGGTTTTAAGTGTATTTTTGACAGCTGACTACAGCCCACCTGCACCCACCACTAATCTGTGTAAACTGTATCAGTAACCCACGTACACACACACACACACACACACACACACACAGGGACAGACTCTTTCAGAGATGTGACACAGAAACAAGGGGATCCCAACTGGAAGTTGAAAACTCAGATTAGTCACAGGGATGTTAGGAAGTGTTTCTTCCGTCACAGAGTTGTCAGGAAGTGGAACAGCCTGGTGAGTGATGTAGGGGAGGCAGGATCCATATATAGCTTTCAGAAGAGGTATGATAAAGCTCTTGGAGTAGGGAGAGAGTGGACTTAGCAGCGATTAGCGAAGAGGCGGGACCAGGAGCTTTGACTCGAAGCCCTGCAACCACAAATAGGTGAGTACACACCAGTCACCATCAGTCCCTGCAAGTTATTAGCAGTAATCACCATTCCACCACTGATGAAACTCAAACCTTCCTTATATTACCTCTGACTAACCTCGTCGAAACAACAAGTCTCATTGACACGCGGGTTTATTAAGGCAAAACATAAATTTCTGTGTATTTCATTTAGGTTCAGTGTAAATAAAGATGTCACAATACAATTTCGTTCATTGCAATGTTTAAATGAATCTTGTTGACTATAGCACCAGGTCAAATGAACACATGTTAGCCAGTTTGTTTTAATTAAATACAGTGGCTTTTTTTTATTCATTTTAATGAAGTCCGAAATTATATATATATATATATATATATATATATATATATATATATATATATATATATATATATATATATATATATATATATATATATATATATATATATCGTTGAGTAACACCATATAAAACGTCAAACTCACAGTGCATCCAGCAAAATCAGTCTCTGGCAGAAGTGAATGACTGCTCTAAGGAATATCGGGATGTTGCAGAAATAGGTTAGTCCTGAACGACCTTTCAGGACATTCAAACACACTTCTTGTGATTGTTTTTCGTGCCTGATCTCTCAGTTTGTTTCGAATTAAGAATTTGTGAGATGGTTGGGCCAGCGGAGAGACGTTTACAGTCGAATTGAAAGAGGAGAACATCGGCTTCCTCATCTTCACAGAGGTTCAAGAAAGTAAAAGGACCTTGAAATTTTTTCAACTGTAGTGAACGTCCTTACTACACAGGATCGAAACCTCTGGTACTTCTATAAACAAAAGTTTTTCTTCTATGACCTTTTCTTCACTGCAGATTTTCTGCTGAGTTTCAATTACACAGCTTAAAAGAGACGTAAAAAGATAAGGAAGAAGAAAGAGCTTAAAAAATTGCAGTTGAAATGACTGACTCACGAAATGGTAATAAGATAATCGTAAATAACTCACGGAACGGGAGGGAGTCGAACCCCCCCCCTGATATACTGGTACTGAAACAAACAAGTCATTGCTTGTTGCAGCACTAGTGTATCAGACATTGTCTAAACCCGGCTACGTCGACGGATGTTACACTCGTCGACGTAGCCGGGTTGACACAATCTCTGCTTCCTCGTTGGAGGTCGCAGGTTCGAGCCTTCAACTTTTAAAAAACTTTAGAGCTTTAGCATAATGATTATGGAACTGTATTTTCATGATTTAGTATTATATAATGTATAAAAATATTCCTAATTGGATGAATTTAAAAATAAAATAATGGTGAGGATTTAATAGCAATTTTTTTTACCTTGGTTTGAAATTATTTTGTTTATTCACAAAATTTTATTTATTCTTTTACAACTTCTTTATGTCATATCTTTCTCAAGTATTTTATCTTTCAAAGTTTGTTTGAAAAAAAAAAGCACTTTCTTTCTGCCTTTCTTTCTTTTCTTTCATTTTTTCTCGACTTTCTTGACATCAGCTTCTTGTGAGAAGTTAGTCATGACCCAAACTTTGTTTCCCTCCAGAGAATTCTTTCTCCTCTCTCTCTCTCTCTCTCTCTCTCTCTCTCTCTCTCTCTCTCTCTCTCTCTCTCTCTCTCTCTCTCTCTCTCTCTCTCTCTCTCTCTCTCTCTCTCTCTGTCTCTGTCTCTCTCTCTCTCTCTCTCTCTCTCTCTCTCTCTCTCTCTCTCTCTCTCTCTCTCTAACTCACTCTCTCATTCACTCCTGTTAGTTAAATCTGAAAAGCCTAACTAATTTATAACCTCTATCCCTCTTAAAGCTGTATACACCTCAACACCATCCCTGAGGGCTGGAGCCTCTCTGGGTGTGTGCTGACCGCAGCCACAGCAACAGGTCGTAACTCACAACACAGAGCAACAGGTCGTAACTCACAACACAGAGCAACAGGTCGTAACTCACAACACAGAGCAACAGGTCGTAACTCACAACACAGAGCAACAGGTCGTAACTCACAACACAGAGCAACAGGTCGTAACTCACAACAAAGAGCAACAGGTCGTAACTAACAACACAGAGCATATATTTAAATATATAAATATATACATATATATATACATACATATATATACATATATATATATATATATACATATATATATATATATACATATATATACATATATACATATATATATATACATATATATATATATACATACATATATATATACATATATACATATATATATATATATATATACATACATATATATATATATATATATATATATATATATATATATATATATATATATATATATATATATATATATATAAAAATAAAAATATATATATATATATATATATATAAACATATATATATATATATATATACATATAAACATATATATATATATATATATATATATATATATATATAGACATATATAAATATATATATATATATATATACATATATAAATATAGATATATATATATATATATATATATATATATATATATATATATACATATATATATCGTTTACTTTGTTTACTGGCACCTGATGAAGAATGTGTAATGAATGGTGTGTAGAAACCTGCTGAACGCACCTAGTAATTCTGAAAATAAGCGCATTATTAGCCAGTATCTTTAAAGGTGCTATCGAGCTCAGTTTAAGCGCAGCAAGACTATTGAGGGGTCTCTAATTATTCCGGCAGCTCGTCTGGCTCACCTGCTGCAGACATTATTCATTCGAGGCTCGGTATAACAGCGTCTGAGACTGCGACGAGAAATAGGTCGGGCCGCGATTGGAAACCCAGGTGCTGCTATTGTTGGACGGGAGACCTGTAAGGAGGTGATTGGTTGCCTCTGATGGGACCTTGCCTGTGATGGGCTCTGTCCTGTGATGGGACTTTGCCTGTGATGGGGCCTGTCCTGTGATGGGAACTTGGCTGTGATGGGACCTGTCCTGTGATGGGATCTGTCCTGTGATGGGACTTGTCCTGTGATGGGACCTGTCCTGAGATGGGACCTGTTATGTGATGGGACCTTTCCTGTGATGGGACCTTGCCTGTGATGGGACCTGTTCTGTGATGGGGCATGTCCTGTGACGGGGCCTGTCCTGTGATGGAGCCTGTCCTGTGATGGGGCCTGTCCTGTGATGGGACCTGTCCTGTGATGGGACCTTGCCTGTGATGGGACCTTGCCTGTGATGGGGCATTACCTGTGATGGTACCTGTCCTGTCATGGGACCTTGCATGTGATGGGACCTGTCCTGTGATGGGACATGTCCTGTGATGAGGCCTGTCCTGTGATGGGGCCTGTCCTGTGATGGGGCCTGTCCTGTGATGGGGCCTGTACTGTGATGGGGCCTGTCCTGTGATGGGGCCTGTCCTGGGATGGGGCCTGTCCTGTGATGGGGCCTGTCCTGTGATGGGGCCTGTCCTGTGATGGGGCCTGTACTGTGATGGGGCCTTGCCTGTGATGGGACCTGTCCTGTGATGGGACCTTGCCTGTGATGGTGCCTGTCCTGTGATGGGGCCTGTCCTGTGATGGGGCATGTCCTGTGATGGGACCTGTCCTGTGATGGGGCCTGTCCTGGGATGGGGCCTGTCCTGTGATGGGGCCTGTCCTGTAATGGGGCCTGTCCTGTGTTGGGACCTGTCCTGTGATCGGGCCTGTCCTGTGATTGGGACTGTCCTGTGATGGGACCTTGCCTGTAATGGGACCTTGCCTGTGATGGGACCTTGCATATGATGGGCTCTGCCCTGTGATGGGACCTGTTCTGTGATGGGACCTTGCCTGTGATGGGGACTGTCCTGTGATGGGACCTTGCATGTGATGGGCTCTGTCCTGTGATGGGGCCTTGCTTGAGATGGGACCTGTCCTGTGATTGGACCTTGCATGTGATGGGACCTGTCCTGTGATGGGACGTTGTTTGTGATGGGGCCTGTCCTGTGATGGGACCTTGCATGTGATGGGCTCTGTCCTGTGATGGGCCTGTCCTGTGATGGGACGTTGCCTGTGATGGGACCTTGCCTGTGATGGGACTTTGCATGTGATGGGCTCTGTCCTGTGATGGGATCTGTTCTGTGATGGGACCTTGCCTGTGATGGGGACTGTCCTGTGATGGGACCTTGCATGTGATGGGATCTGTCCTGTGATGGGACCTTGCATGTGATGGGACCTGTCCTGTGATGGGACCTTGCCTGTGATGGGACCTGTCCTGTGATGAGACCTTGCTTGTGATGGGATCTGTCCTGTGATGGGACCTGTCCTTTGATGGGACCTTGACTGTGATGGGACCACGACTGTGATGGGACCTTGTTTGTGATGAGACCTTGACTGTGATGGGACCTTGTTTATGATGGGACCTTGCCTGTGATGGGACCTTGACTATGATGGGACCTTGCCTGTGATGGGACCTTGCCTGTGATGGGACCTTGCCTGTGATGGGACCTTGACTGTGATGGGACCTTGACTGTGATGGGACCTTGACTGTGATGGGACCTTGCCTGTGATGGGACCTTGCCTGTGATGGGACCTTGCCTGTGATGGGACCTTGTTTGTGATGGGACCTTGACTGTGATGGGACCTTGACTGTGATGGGACCTTGCCTGTGATGGAATCTTGACTGTGATGGGACCTTGACTGTGATGGGGCTTGTTTGTGATGGGACCTTGCCTGTGATGGGACCTTGACTGTGATGGGACCCTGCCTGTGATGGGACCTTGACTGTGATGAGACTTTGACTGTGATGGGACCTTGACCGTGATGGAACCATGACTGTGATGGGACCTTGCCTGTGATGGGATCTTTTTTGTGATGGGACCTTGAATGTGATGGGACCTTGCATGTGATGGGACCTGTCCTGTGATGGGACGTTGCTTGTGATGGGGCCTGTCCTGTGATGGGACCTTGCATGTGATGGGCTCTTTCCTGTGATGGGCCTGTCCTGTGATGGGACTTTGCCTGTAATGGGACCTTGCCTGTGATGGGACTTTGCATGTGATGGGCTCTGTCCTGTGATGGGATCTGTTCTGTGATGGGACCTTGCCTGTGATGGGGACTTTCCTGCGATGGGACCTTGCATGTGATGGGATCTGTCCTGTGATGGGACCTTGCATGTGATGGGACCTGTCCTGTGATGGGGCCATGCTTGTGATGGGATCTGTCCTGTGATGGGACCTTGCATGTGATGGGACCTTGCTTGTGATGGGACCTTGCATGTGATGGGACCTCTCCTGTGATGGGACCTTGCTTGTGATGGGACCTGCCCTGTGATGTTACCTTGCTTGTGATGGGATCTGTCCTGTGATGGGACCTGTCCTTTGATGGGACCTTGACTGTGATGGGACCACGACTGTGGTGGGACCTTGTTTGTGATGAGACCTTGACTGTGATGGGACCTTGTTTATGATGGGACCTTGCCTGTGATGGGACCTTGAATATGATGGGACCTTGCCTGTGATGGGACCTTGCCTGTGATGGGACCTTGCCTGAGATGGGACCTTGACTGTGATGGGACATTGACTGTGATGGGACCTTGACTGCGATGGGACCTTGCCTGTGATGGGACCTTGCCTGTGATGGGACCTTGCCAGTGATGGGACCTTGACTGTGATGGGACCTTGACTGTGATGGGACCCTGTTTGTGATGAGACCTTGACTGTGATGGGACCTTGTTTATGATGGGACCTTGCCTGTGATGGGACCTTGACTATGATGGGACCTTGCCTGTGATGGGACCTTGCCTGTGATGGGACCTTGCCTGAGATGGGACCTTGACTGTGATGGGACCTTGACTGTGATGGGACCTTGACTGTGATGGGACCTTGACTGTGATGAGACCTTGTTTGTGATGGGACCTTGACTGTGATGGTACCTTGCCTGTGATGGGACCTTGACTGTGATGGGACCTTGCCTGTGATGGGACCTTGACTGTGATGGGGCCTTGCCTGTGATGGGATCTTTTTTGTGATGGGACCTTGAATGTGATGGGACCTTGTTTGTGATGGGGCCTTGTTTGTGATGGAACCTTGACTGTGATGAGACCTTGACTGTGATGGCACCTTGCCTGTGATGGGACCTTGACTGTGATGGGACCTTGACTGTGATGGGACCTTGCCTGTGATGGGACCTTGACTGTGATGGGACCTTGACTGTGATGGGACCTTGCCTGTGATGGGACCTTGACTGTGATGGGACCTTGACTGTGATGGGACCTTGACTGTGATGGCACCTTGCCTGTGATGGGACCTTGACTGTGATGGGACCTTGACTGTGATGGCACCTTGCCTGTGATGGGACCTTGACTGTGATGGGACCTTGACTGTGATGGGACCCTGTTTGTGATGAGACCTTGACTGTGATGGGACCTTGTTTATGATGGGACCTTGCCTGTGATGGGACCTTGACTATGATGGGACCTTGCCTGTGATGGGACCTTGCCTGTGATGGGACCTTGCCTGAGATGGGACCTTGACTGTGATGGGACCTTGACTGTGATGGGACCTTGACTGTGATGGGACCTTGACTGTGATGAGACCTTGTTTGTGATGGGACCTTGACTGTGATGGTACCTTGCCTGTGATGGGACCTTGACTGTGATGGGACCTTGCCTGTGATGGGACCTTGACTGTGATGGGGCCTTGCCTGTGATGGGATCTTTTTTGTGATGCGACCTTGAATGTGATGGGACCTTGTTTGTGATGGGGCCTTGTTTGTGATGGGACCTTGACTGTGATGAGACCTTGACTGTGATGGCACCTTGCCTGTGATGGGACCTTGACTGTGATGGGACCTTGACTGTGATGGGACCTTGCCTGTGATGGGACCTTGACTGTGATGGGACCTTGACTGTGATGGGACCTTGCCTGTGATGGGACCTTGACTGTGATGG
This sequence comes from Cherax quadricarinatus, assembly GCF_038502225.1. Taxonomy (NCBI): domain Eukaryota; kingdom Metazoa; phylum Arthropoda; class Malacostraca; order Decapoda; family Parastacidae; genus Cherax; species Cherax quadricarinatus. The sequence goes on from NC_091368.1 coordinate 1,783,579, forward strand.
GACCTTGACTGTGATGGGACCTTGACTGTGATGGCACCTTGCCTGTGATGGGACCTTGACTGTGATGGGACCTTGACTGTGATGGCACCTTGCCTGTGATGGGACCTTGACTGTAATGGGACCTTGACTGTGATGGCACCTTGCCTGTGATGGGACCTTGACTGTGATGGGGCTTGTTTGTGATGGGACCTTGCCTGTGATGGGACCTTGACTGTGATGGGACCCTGCCTGTGATGGGACCTTGACTGTGATGAGACTTTGACTGTGATGGGACCTTGACCGTGATAGCACCTTGACTGTGATGGGACCTTGACTGTGATGGGACCTTGAATGTAATGGGACCTTGACTGTAGTGGGACCTTGACTGTAGTGGGACCTTGACTGTAGTGGGACCTTGACTGTAGTGGGACCTTGACTGTGATGGGACCTTGACTGTGATGGGACCTTGACTGTGATGGGGCTTGTTTGTGATGGGACCTTGCCTGTGATGGGACCTTGACTGTGATGGAACCATGATTGTGATGGGACCTTGCCTGTGATGGGACCTTGCCTGTGATGGGACCTTGACTGTGATGGAACCATGACTGTGATGGGACCTTGCCTGTGATGGGATCTTTTTTGTGATGGGACCTTGAATGTGATGGGACCTTGCATGTGATGGGACCTGTCCTGTGATGGGACGTTGCTTGTGATGGGGCCTGTCCTGTGATGGGACCTTGCATGTGATGGGCTCTTTCCTGTGATGGGCCTGTCCTGTGATGGGACTTTGCCTGTAATGGGACCTTGCCTGTGATGGGACTTTGCATGTGATGGGCTCTGTCCTGTGATGGGATCTGTTCTGTGATGGGACCTTGCCTGTGATGGGGACTTTCCTGTGATGGGACCTTGCATGTGATGGGATCTGTCCTGTGATGGGACCTTGCATGTGATGGGACCTGTCCTGTGATGGGGCCATGCTTGTGATGGGATCTGTCCTGTGATGGGACCTTGCATGTGATGGGACCTTGCTTGTGATGGGACCTTGCTTGTGATGGGACCTTGCATGTGATGGGACCTCTCCTGTGATGGGACCTTGCTTGTGATGGGACCTGCCCTGTGATGTTACCTTGCTTGTGATGGGATCTGTCCTGTGATGGGACCTGTCCTTTGATGGGACCTTGACTGTGATGGGACCACGACTGTGGTGGGACCTTGTTTGTGATGAGACCTTGACTGTGATGGGACCTTGTTTATGATGGGACCTTGCCTGTGATGGGACCTTGACTATGATGGGACCTTGCCTTTGATGGGACCTTGCCTGTGATGGGACCTTGCCTGAGATGGGACCTTGACTGTGATGAGACCTTGACTGTGATGGGACCTTGACTGCGATGGGACCTTGCCTGTGATGGGACCTTGCCTGTGATGGGACCTTGCCAGTGATGGGACCTTGACTGTGATGGGACCTTGACTGTGATGGGACCCTGTTTGTGATGAGACCTTGACTGTGATGGGACCTTGTTTATGATGGGACCTTGCCTGTGATGGGACCTTGACTATGATGGGACCTTGCCTGTGATGGGACCTTGCCTGTGATGGGACCTTGCCTGAGATGGGACCTTGACTGTGATGGGACCTTGACTGTGATGGGACCTTGACTGTGATGGGACCTTGACTGTGATGAGACCTTGTTTGTGATGGGACCTTGACTGTGATGGTATCTTGCCTGTGATGGGACCTTGACTGTGATGGGACCTTGCCTGTGATGGGACCTTGACTGTGATGGGGCCTTGCCTGTGATGGGATCTTTTTTGTGATGGGACCTTGAATGTGATGGGACCTTGTTTGTGATGGGGCCTTGTTTGTGATGGGACCTTGACTGTGATGAGACCTTGACTGTGATGGCACCTTGCCTGTGATGGGACCTTGACTGTGATGGGACCTTGACTGTGATGGGACCTTGCCTGTGATGGGACCTTGACTGTGATGGGACCTTGACTGTGATGGGACCTTGCCTGTGATGGGACCTTGACTGTGATGGGACCTTGACTGTGATGGGACCTTGACTGTGATGGCACCTTGCCTGTGATGGGACCTTGACTGTGATGGGACCTTGACTGTGATGGCACCTTGCCTGTGATGGGACCTTGACTGTAATGGGACCTTGACTGTGATGGCACCTTGCCTGTGATGGGACCTTGACTGTGATGGGACCTTGACTGTGATGTGACCTTGCCTGTGATGGGACCTTGACTGTGATGGGACCTTGCCTGTGATGGGACCTTGACTGTGATAGGACCTTGACTGTGATGGGACCTTGACTGTGATGGGACCTTGAATGTAATGGGACCTTGACTGTAGTGGGACCTTGACTGTAGTGGGACCTTGACTGTAGTGGGACCTTGACTGTAGTGGGACCTTGACTGTAGTGGGACCTTGACTGTAGTGGGACCTTGACTGTAGTGGGACCTTGACTGTAGTGGGATCTTGACTGTAGTAGGGCCTTGACTGTAGTGGGACCTTGACTGTAGTGGGACATTGACTGTAGTGGGACCTTAACTGTAGTGGGACCTTGACTGTAGTGGGACCTTGACTGTAGTGTGACCTTACTGTAGTGGGACCTTGACTGTAGTGGGACTTTGACTGTAGTGGGACCTTGACTGTAGTGGGACCTTGACTGTAGTGGGACCTTGGCTGCAGTGGGACCTTGACTGTAGTGGGACTTTGACTGTAGTAGGAGCTTGACTATAGTGGGACCTTGACTGTAGTGGGATCTTGACTGTAGTGGGACCTTGACTGTAGTGGGACCTTGACTGTAGTGGGACCTTGACTGTAGTGGGACCTTGACTGCAGTGGGACTTTGAGTGTAGTGGGACCTTGACTGTAGTATGACCTTCACTGTAGTGGGACCTTGACTGTAGTGGGACCTTGACTGTAGTGGGACCTTGACTGTAGTTGGACCTTGACTGTAGTGGGACCTTGACTGTAGTGGGACCTTGACTGTAGCGGAACCTTGACTGTAGAGGGACCTTGACTGCAGTGGGACCTTGACTGCAGTGGGACCTTGACTGTAGTTGGACCTTGACTGTAGCGGGACCTTGACTGCAGTGGGACCTTAACTGTAGTGGGACCTTGACTATAGTGGGACCTTGACTGTAGTGAGACCTTGACTGTAGTGGGACCTTGACTGTAATGGGACCTTGGCCTTAGTGGGACCTTGACTGTAGTGAGACCTTGACTGTAGTGGGACCTTGACTGTAGTGGGACCATGACTATAGTGGGACCTTGACTGCAGTGGGACCTTGATTGTAGTGGGACCTTGACTGTAGTGGGACCTTGACTGTAGTGGGACCTTGACTGTTGTGGGACATTGACTGTAGTGGGACCTTGGCTGTAGTGGGACCTTGACTGAAGTGGGACCTTGACTGTAGTGGGACCTTGACTGTAGCGGGACATTGACTGTAGTGGGACCTTGACTGCAGTGGGACCTTGACTGTAGTGGGACCTTGACTGTAGTTGGACTTTGACTGTAGCGGGTCCTTGACTGTAGTGGGACCTTGACTGTAGTGGGACATTGACTGTAGTGGGACCTTAACTGTAGTGGGACCTTGACTGTAGTGGGACCTTGACTGTAGTGTGACCTTGACTGTAGTGGGACCTTGACTGTAGTGGGACTTTGACTGTAGTGGGACCTTGACTGTAGCGGGACCTTGACTGCAGTGGGACCTTGGCTGCAGTGGGACCTTGACTGTAGTGGGACTTTGACTGCAGTAGGAGCTTGACTATAGTGAGACCTTGACTGTAGTGGGATCTTGACTGTAGTGGGACCTTGACTGTAGTGGGACCTTGACTGTAGTGGGACCTTGACTGTAGTGGGACCTTGACTGCAGTGGGACTTTGACTGTAGTGGTACCTTGACTGTAGTATGACCTTGACTGTAGTGGGACCTTGACTGTAAAGGGACCTTGACTGCAGTGGGACCTTGACTGTAGTGGGACCTTGACTGTAGTGGGACCTTGACTGTAGTTGGACGTTGACTGTAGCGGAACCTTGACTGTAGAAGGACCTTGACTGCAGTGGGACCTTGACTGTAGTTGGACCTTGACTGTAGTTGGACCTTGACTGTAGCGGGACCTTGACTGCAGTGGGACCTTGACTGTAGTGGGACCTTGACTATAGTGGGACCTTGACTGTAGTGAGACCTTGACTGTAGTGGGACCTTGACTGTAATGGGACCTTGGCCTTAGTGGGACCTTGACTGTAGTGAAACCTTGACTGTAGTGGGACCTTGACTGTAGTGGGACCATGACTGTAGTGGGACCTTGACTGCAGTGGGACCTTAACTGTAGTGGGACCTTGACTGTAGTGGGACCTTGACTGTAGTGGGACCTTGACTGTTGTGGGACATTGACTGTAGTGGGACCTTGGCTGTAGTGGGACCTTGACTGAAGTGGGACCTTGACTGTAGTGGGACCTTGACTGTAGCGGGACCTTGACTGTAGTGGGACCTTGACTGCAGTGGGACCTTGACTGTAGTGGGACCTTGACTGTAGTTGGACTTTGACTGTAGCGGGACCTTGAATGTAGTGGGACCTTGACTGTAGTGGGACCTTGACTATAGTGGGACCTTGACTGTAGTGAGACCTTGACTGTATCGGGACCTTGACTGTAGTGGGGCCTTGACTGAAGTGAGACCTTGACTGTAGTGAGACCTTGACTGTAGTGAGACCTTGACTGTAGTGAGACCTTGACTGTAGCGAGACCTTGACTGTAGTGAGACCTTCACTGTAGTGGGACCTTGACTGTAGTGAGAACTTGACTGTAGTGAGACCTTGACTGTAGTGAGACCTTGACTGTAGTGAGACCTTGACTGTAGTGAGACCTTGACTGTAGTGAGACCTTGACTGTAGTGAGACCTTGACTGTAGTGGGACCTTGACTGTAGTGAGAACTTGACTGTAGTGGGAACTTGACTGTAACGGGACCTTGACTGTAGTGGGTCCTTGACTGTAGTGGGACCTTGACTGTACTGGGACCTTGACTGTAGTGGGACCTTGACTGTAGCGGGACCTTGACTGTAGTGGGACCTTGACTGCAGTGGGACCTTGACTGTAGTGGGACCTTGACTGTAGTTGGACTTTGACTGTAGCGGGACCTTGAATGTAGTGGGACCTTGACTGTAGTGGGACCTTGACTATAGTGGGACCTTGACTGTAGTGAGACCTTGACTGTATCGGGACCTTGACTGTAGTGGGGCCTTGACTGAAGTGAGACCTTGACTGTAGTGAGACCTTGACTGTAGTGAGACCTTGACTGTAGTGAGACCTTGACTGTAGCGAGACCTTGACTGTAGTGAGACCTTGACTGTAGTGGGACCTTGACTGTAGTGGGACCTTGACTGCAGTGGGACTTTGACTGTAGTGGTACCTTGACTGTAGTATGACCTTGACTGTAGTGGGACCTTGACTGTAAAGGGACCTTGACTGCAGTGGGACCTTGACTGTAGTGGGACCTTGACTGTAGTGGGACCTTGACTGTAGTGGGACCTTGACTGCAGTGGGACTTTGACTGTAGTGGTACCTTGACTGTAGTATGACCTTGACTGTAGTGGGACCTTGACTGTAAAGGGACCTTGACTGCAGTGGGACCTTGACTGTAGTGGGACCTTGACTGTAGTGGGACCTTGACTGTAGTTGGACGTTGACTGTAGCGGAACCTGACTGTAGAAGGACCTTGACTGCAGTGGGACCTTGACTGTAGTTGGACCTTGACTGTAGTTGGACCTTGACTGTAGCGGACCTTGACTGCAGTGGGCCCTTGACTGTAGGGGGACCTGGACTATAGTGGGACCTTGACTGTAGTGAGACCTTGACTGTAGTGGGACCTTGACTGTAATGGGACCTTGGCCTTAGTGGGACCTTGACTGTAGTGAAACCTTGACTGTAGTGGGACCTTGACTGTAGTGGGACCATGACTGTAGTGGGACCTTGACTGCAGTGGACCTTAACTGTGGGACCTTTACTGTAGTGGGACCTTGACTGTAGTGGGACCTTGACTGTAGTGAGACCTTGACTGTAGTGAGACCTTGACTGTAGTGAGACCTTGACTGTAGTGAGACCTTGACTGTAGTGAGACCTTGACTGTAGCGAGACCTTGACTGTAGTGAGACCTGACTGTAGTGGGACCTTGACTGTAGTGAGAACTTGTCTGTAGTCAGACCTTGACTGTAGTGAGACCTTGACTGTAGTGAGACCTTGACTGTAGTGAGACCTTGACTGTAGTGAGACCTTGACTATAGTGAGACCTTGACTGTAGTGGGACCTTGACTGTAGTGAGACCTTGACTGTAACGGGACCTTGACTGTAACGGGACCTTGACTGTAGTGGGACCTTGACTGTAGTGGGACCTTGACTGCAGTGGGACTTTGACTGTAGTGGTACCTTGACTGTAGTATGACCTTGACTGTAGTGGGACCTTGACTGTAAAGGGACCTTGACTGCAGTGGGACCTTGACTGTAGTGGGACCTTGACTGTAGTGGGACCTTGACTGTAGTTGGACGTTGACTGTAGCGGAACCTGACTGTGAAGGACCTGACTGCAGTGGGACCTTGACTGTAGAATTGACCTTGACTGTAGTTGGACCTTGACTGTAGCGGACCTTGACTGCAGTGGGACCTGACTGTAGTGGGACCTTGACTATAGTGGGACCTTGACTGTAGTGAGACCTTGACTGTAGTGGGACCTTGACTGTAATGGGACCTTGGCGTTAGTGGGACCTTGACTGTAGTGAAACCTTGACTGTAGTGGGACCTTGACTGTAGTGGGACCATGACTGTAGTGGGACCTTGACTGCAGTGGGACCTTAACTGTAGTGGGACCTTGACTGTAGTGGGACCTTGACTGTAGTGGGACCTTGACTGTTGTGGGACATTGACTGTAGTGGGACCTTGACTGTGGTGGGACCTTGACTGTAGTGGGACCTTGACTGTAGTGGGACCTTGACTGTAACGGGACCTTGACTGTAGTGGGACCTTGACTGTAGTGGGACCTTGACTGTAGTGAGACCTTGACTACAGTGAGACCTTGACTGTAGTGAGACCTTGACTGTAGTGAGACCTTGACTGTAGTGGGACCTTGACTGTAGTGGGACCTTGACTGTAGTGAGACCTTGACTGTAGTGAGACCTTGACTGCAGTGAGACCCTGACTGTAGTGAGACCTTGACTGTAGTGAGACCTTGACTGTAGTGGGACCTTAACTGTAATGAGACCTTGACTGAAGTGGGACCTTGACTGTAGTGAGACCTTGACTGTAGTGAGACCTTGACTGTAGTGAGACCTTGACTGTAGTGAGACCTTGACTGTAGTGAGACCTTGACTGTAGTGAGACCTTGACTGTAGTGAGACCTTGACTGTAGTGGGACCTTGACTGTAGTGAGACCTTGACTGTAGTGAGACCTTGACTGTAGTGGGACCTTGACTGTAGTGAGACCTTGACTGTAGTGAGACCTTGACTGTAGTGAGACCTTGACTGTAGTGAGACCTTGACTGTAGTGAGACCTTGACTGTAGTGAGACCTTGACTGTAGTGAGACCTTGACTGTAGTGAGACCTTGACTGTAGTGAGACCTTGACTGTAGTGGGACCTTGCTTTCAAGGAAATAGAACTTGATTATTTCACTATATTCCTCAAATACTTTGTGATCCCCATTTAATTATCGATTTCCGTACAATTAAAACAATAATAATAATAATAATAATAATAATAATAATAATAATAATAATAATAATAATAATAATAATAATAATAATAATAATAATAATAATAATAAATGTTTAATTAAAGCATAAATCTTAAACATATTTCCTCCTCCTCCCTCTTTCTCTCTCTCTCTCTCTCTCTCTCTCTCTCTCTCTCTCTCTCTCTCTCTCTCTCTCTCTCTCTCTCTCTCTCTCTCTCTCTCTCTCTCTCTCTCTCTCTCTCTCTCTCTCTCTCTCTCTCTCTCTCTCTCTCTCTCTCTCTCTCTTTGTTACTATTTGCCAGAGATTAATACTGCTGCATAATCCTTTAACTGGCATCTGCAGCATGTGCAATATTATTAAAGGTTGAAGAGTAAGGAGAGTCTTGATTGCAACAGAGGTCTTGATCAATGATAAATGCAATGTATCCATTTATACAATGAATCTTGAGGTCACTATTGTAAAACTGTCGTGTCAACGCTGTTGCAAACTTCTTGTATCTGCGCTGCTACAGGACTCTAGCTTCAGTGATATTGCAATCTGATGGTATCAACGCCGTTGCATGGTTTGTATCAACGATGTTACAAGCTTCTGGTATCAGTGCTGCTGCAAAACTTTCTAGCATCAGTGCTCTTGAAATCTTATAGTATCAACGGCGTTGCAAGCTTCAGGAATCAACGCTGTTGCAAGCTTCTGGTATCACCGCTGTTGCAAGCTTGCGGTATCAACGCTGCTGCAAGACTAGCATCAGTGCTGTTGCAATCATACGGTATTAACGCCGTTGCAAGCTTCAGGAATCAACGCTGTTGCAAGCTTCCGGTATCAACGCTGTTGCAAGCTTGCGGTATTAACGCCGCTGCAAGACTCTAGCGTCAGTGTTGTTGCAATCTTACGGTATCAACGCCGTTGCAAGCTTCAGGAATCAACGCTGTTGCAAGCTTCCGGTATCAACGCTGTTGCAAGCTTCCGGTATCAACGCTGTTGCAAGCTTGCGGTATCAACGCCGCTGCAAGACTCTAGCGTCAGTGTTGTTGCAATCTCACGGTATCAACACCGTTACAAGCTTCAGGAATCAACGCTGTTGCAAGCTTCTGGAGTCAACGCTTTTCCAAGATTTTAGTATCCACTCTGTTGGTCAACCTCAGGTACCAGTGACTTTCTGAGCCCCACCAAAGAGTTTTGAAGACTCGATCCTCCATCCACTAACAGGCGACACAGAATCAACTACTCGCCAAGCATGGTAGGTGTTACTGTGCATATCCTTAACGTCTAATCTATCCAAGCTACAAATCACCGTCCAACGAGTTAAGCAATTACACTAATTCGATGTAGACTAATGCGATTGACCTGACCTTTATGTAACATCAACGTTAAGGGTCTTCTGTCTCTTCCTGTCTCTCTCTGTCTTCTCTGTCTCACACATTATGACTACACACATTATTACACACACACACAGTAGCAGTAGCAGCAGCAGCAGCAGTAGTAGCAGTAGTAGCAGCAGTAGCAGCAGTAGCAGGCAACAGAATATACAGTAGTGGTGGCAGCAGTAAATAGCAGAGAGAGTAATAGGAGCAGAAGAAGTAGCAGTAGCAGGTAGTAGCAGCAGCAGCAATGGCAGCAGCAGTAGCAGCAGCAGCAGCAGCAGTAGCAGTAGCAGTAGCAGTAGCAGCAGTGGCAGTAGGTAGCAGTAGCAGCAGCAGAGTTGGCAATGGCAGCAGCAGCAGCAAGCAGCAGCAGCAGCAGCAGAGCAGAAATGGCAGCAGCAGCAGCACCAGCAGCAGCAGCAGCAGCAGCAGGCAGCAGAGCAAACAGCAGCAGCAGCAGCAGCAGCAGCAACGGCAGCAGCAGCAGCGGGCAGCAAGCAGCAGCAGCAACGGCAGCAGCAGCATCAGCAGCAGCAGCAGTGTTGGCAGCAGCAGCAACGGCAGCAGCAGCAGCAGCAGCAGCAAATGGCAGCAGCAGCAGCAGCAGCAGCAGCACTGGGTGGCAGCAGCAGCAGAGCACCGGCAACAGGCCTGGCAGCAGCAGCAGCAGCACCAGCAGCAACACAGAGCAGCAGCAGTGAAGAGTAACATAGCCAGGCAGCAGCAGCAATGGCAGCAGCAGCAGCAGCAGCAGCAATGGCACACAGCAGCAGCAAAATGCAGTAGTGAAAGTACAGGTAGTAGTAATGGTAGTAGTAGTAGCAGTAGTAGTAGTGAGTAGTAATGATAAGATAAGATAAGATTCGTTCATTTTTAATTCTCTGGAGGGTTATCCACCCAGATAACCCAAGAAATGTAGTGCGTCAATGAGGACTGTCTAACTTATTTCCATTAGTCCCTTAATCTGTCCCCAGATGCGACCCACACCAGTCGACTAATTCAGGTACCTATTTGCTGCTAGGTGAACAGGACAATAGGTGTAAGGAAACGTGTCGAAATGTTTCCAACCGCCGGGAATCGAACCCGGCCCTCCGTGTGAAGCGGAGTGAGTCACCAGGCCACCGTAAATTCGGCAGGTAGTAGTAATGGTAGTAGCAGTAGTAGTAATAGTAATGGTAGTAGTACAGTAGCAGCATGCAGCAGCAGCAGCAGCAGCAAACGGCAGCAGCAGCAACGGCAGCAGCATAGCAACGCAGGCAGCAGCAGCAGCAATAGCAATGGCAGCAGCAGAGCAGTAATCACACCAGCAGCAGCAGCAATGGCAGCAGCAGCAAACAGCAGCAGCAGCAGCAGCAGCAGCAGCAGCAGGAGCAGCAGCAGCAGCAGCAGCAGCAACGGCAGCAGCAGCAGCAGCAATGGCAGCAGCAGCAGCAGCAGCAGCACGCGCAGCAGCAGCAGCAGCACGGCAGCAGCAGCAGCAGCACACGGCAGCAGTAGCAGCAGCAGCCTGCAGCAGCAGTGCAGGCAGCAGCAGCAGCAGTAATGGCAGCAGGCAGCAGCAGCAGCAGCAGCAGCAAGCAGCAGCAGCAGCAGCATGTTGCCAGCAGCAGCAGCAGCACCAGCAGCAGCAGCTGCTGGGCAGCAGTGTCGCAGCAGCAGCAGCAGCAGCAGCAGCAGCAGCAGCAATGGCAGCAGCAGCACTAGCAGCAGCAGCAGCAGTATTAGCATCATCAGCAGCAGCAGTAGCAGCAATGGCAGCAGCAGCAGCAGCAAACGCAGCAGCAGCAGCGCAGCCAGCAGCAACGGCAGCAGCAGCAGCCTGTTAAGGCAGTAGCAGCAAACGGCAGCAGTAGCACCAGCAGCAGGCAAACAGCAGCAGCAGCAGCAGCAACAGCAGTGTTAGTTGTTACAGCAGCAGTTACAGCAGCAGCAGTGGCAGTGAACGGC
>NC_091368.1:1797104-1812104 GCF_038502225.1 Cherax quadricarinatus
AGTAGTAGTAGTAGTAGTAGTAGTAGTAGTAGTAGCAGTAGCAGTAGTAGAGATGTAAAATTTAAATGATCTTGTAGATCTATCTCTTCTCAAAAAAAAAAAATAATAATTTGGGTAACATTACCTCCGTTTATTTTTCAGTTAATTAATATAAGGCAATATTAGGGCAAGTTTTTCACATATATACATCCTTAAGAATATACACTCGTAAGTATATATACACTCACAGGCATACCTTTGGGGTATACCTATGAGTATATTTACTTTACCTAGGACCAGTTCCTTTCTGAGTTTTCCCCCACCCCCCTCTCTCTCTCTCTCTCTCTCTCTCTCTGTCTCTCTCTCTTCCTCTCTCTCTCTCTGTTCTCTCTCAACACACACACACACAGCTCAGGTTAGATGATAAAGCAAGAAATCCCAAACATTATTACAGTTAATGAAAGTAAGTTAATTTATTTCAATAAGAGATGCTATATTCCCCTTGGGATATCAGATAAGGAGAAATGAGAGAAATGGAGCAGAACTAAGAAAAAAATGTCATTTTTTGAACGAAAAGATCTGGGATGCAGAGAATTTTCCATTTTATATCACAAGCAATGTGGGGTTCCAACTATCCAAACACAAGAGACACGCAACGAATATTAGTTAACTTTATTAAGCAGATGTTTCGCCCACTAGAGGGCTTTGCCTATCCAATACTGAATTGCTAAAGCCCTGGTGGGCAAAATGCTTCTGTAAGCTACCTAATCTTATATTAGTGTACATATTTTTATGCATCAGTCGCTGTTTTATACTTTGATTAAAAGAGTTTATCGCAATGGCACTTAACTGAGAAATTCTTTATTGAAATCAATAAAATTTCCAAAGTTTGTAGAGGATATACTGACTTGATTCAGTAAATATTTTACTACAATTACCTATGTGTTATGTAAAAGGACACAAGTGCAACTAATGTGACATTTTATTGTGGCAACATTTCGCTCTCCAGGAATTTGACAGAGCTCCTGGAGAGCGAAACGTTTCCACAATAAAATGTGGAAATAAATCGGTAATTCTACCAATATTAATACAATTACCTTTAATTATCTACATTAAGTAATATTTAATTATAATTATCGTTAATTAGTGTTAATTATTATCCTGGGTCTCTTATATTTTATTCATTATTTTGAATTATCTTAAATTATCTTAAGTTATGTTAACCTTGTTCAGTGATTTCAATCTCTCATAATCGTCATCTTTCTTCAGTTTGTTATACACTTCCTTCAACTACGTGTGCACTCTCATCAACTCTGCACTCTATTCAACTCTCATACACCTTCTTCAACCGCTTATACATTCTCTTCAACTCTTATACATTTCATTCAACTCTTATACACTCTTTTCAACTCTTTATACACTCTCTTCAGCACTTATACATTCTCTTCAATCATTATACACTCTCTTCACCTTCTATACGTTCTCTTCAATTCTTATACATCCTCTTCAGCTCCTTATACGCCCTCTCCAACTCTTATAACCCTCTCTTATTCCTAATAGCCCTCTTCAACACTATATTCACCCACTCATACACTTTATGCACCCTTTCACACCCTCTTCAACACTTTATACGCCCTTTTACACCCTCTTTAACCCTTAAACCCCCAGACATGCTCTTCGATCCGTTATGAAGCTTCTCTGGTCTCTTATACACCCTATTCACTCCCTTATACACTTTCCTAAATCTCTTCCTCTTCTTCTTCTTCACTTGATTTATTAAGTTACAATAATTTCTTTCTATCTCTTCATTAATTATAATTTTTATCAGAGATTATCTGTTTATTCTCGTATTTTTGTGTAATATTTCTGATTTCTGGTCTCTCCGGTTAACGTCTTTTCTAATTATCCTTTTCATTTCATTCATGTACTCACCTAATTGTATTTACCTAATTGTACTTACTTAATTGTACTCACCTAATTGTAGTTGCAGATGTCGAATCACAGGTCTTGGCTCCGCTTCTTCACTAGTCGCTACTAGGTACAGTTGTTATTGTTACCACTGTTTAGAGTGTAAATGGGCGTACTGTTTGTTTTTAGGTAGATGGGTTGACATGAAGGGAGAGAGGGAGGGAGGGAGGGAAAGAGGAAGGGAGGGGAGAGAGAGAGGGAGGGAAGGAGGAAGGGAAGGGAGGGAGGGAGGGAGAGAATGGTATGTGAAGAAGGGTGTGAAGGAGGGTGTGACGGAGAAAGGGAGGGAGGGAGAGAGTGTGGGTGTGAAGGATAGTATGTGGGAGGGAGTGAGGAAGAGTGTGAAGGAGTGTGTGAATGAGGGTATGAGTAAGGGAGGGTGTGAGTAAGGGAAGTAGAGTGTGAGGGAGGGAGTATCGTGACCTAAGCACATTACGTTCGGTATCACACTCTGGCAGGTGTGTCAGGTGTGGCGTGTGTGGTACACCTGTTGGCTATTGACCCGACCTCCTTCAGCAGTACCTCCAACACTGCCTCCACCACTGGCAATACCGCTCCAACTACCTCCAGATCTACTGCCAACACTATCTCCAGCATTAACAATACCACCTCTTCCACCACTAACACCAATGCTGTTTCCGAAACCTCCAGTGCTAGTTCTGTTACTGTCTCACAATACCGGTACCGATTCTGTTATTTTTTCTGCTGTTCCTGCTGCTGCTGTTGCTGTTGTTGCTACTGCTGTTGACTCTGTTTGTGGTGGTGGTGATGGATTTAATGACTGTGGTGTAGGTGGTGCTGCTGTTGTTGCTAATACTGATATTGCTGCTGTACTTGCTTCTTCTGCTTCTGTTGCTGCTTTTGCTATAGTTACCGCTTCTGTTGCTGTTGTTTCATGATGACATGCTTTAACTCTCACCTTTTGTTGAGATTGTTTCATTGCTTTTTTTTCATATATTACAAATATTTTTTTTTTTTTTTGTGTGTGTGACTTTTCTCCTTTTATTTATTTTATTCCTCATTAGTTCACTTTATTTCCAACTTAGCAAGAGAGTTTAAAACCCACTAAACCCGTTAAAACCATCGGGTATCTCTTTCTCAGTTATTTTTTCTTTGTCCTTTTTTCTTTGGTTTTGTGCACTCTGTATAAGATATGAACATTGTCTTTGTTTTTCCATTTTTATTTTTTATTGGCCTAAACCCTCAGTATTTTTCGTTAACTATCCTTGACTCTCACTCCTATATAACACTCACCATTGTCCTTAAACTAGACAGAAATAATTCTCAGCTGATAGCCTGGGTGTGGGACCCCTAATTCTTCTGCTGTCTTCCCCATGCGCTCTCATGTACTCTCAAGTACTCTTATGTACTCAGGCGGCCAGGGGATCCAACTATCAGCTGGAGTGACAATAGCTGCAACACACACTACTCAGTTGTCTTCCTATTTTTCTCAAATTCCTAAATTTTCTTGATATTTTTTTTCCTTTACTGGACACTAGTGAGATTTACACTTTTGTGAAACTCACGTGATATCGTTTCGCTCCATGAAGAGCTTTATTAAATTATGACAAAGCTCTACTGGAACGACACCTAAGAAGATCTCGTAGATAATGAACCCTTAATAAAATATTTGACGATACCCTCATTGCCCTACTATAGTCTTCCAGCTCAAGCTAACACATTTCAACACCTGTGAGCCCTATCCTGCGTGATGGGGTCCACAGTTATACAGTGGGTATTCTTCCCACTGCGTAACTGTTAATTAGAATAAGGCAGCAGCCCACTGCTGATGTAATCCAGTTTTGTTAAATGCAGAAATCTTCCTCCTTGTGGAACAAGACTCACCCTTGACGCAGTATGAATGGTCAACGTCCAGTATGGGAAACGGAACGGGGCACACACACAGCTGCTGTTCCACATTGCATTCGCTGTTGATCAGTGATGAGCACTCGTCCGTGCCGGCCTTGGTACATGGGACCACAAACCCCTCCTGCGTCTCCGACCCTGGGAATGACGTGTAAGAAAAGTGGTTAGTCGACTTGCAGAAGATGAATGGCACAAAGAAGACGTTAAGCAGATTAGATGATGCTGGTGGAAGATGTTAAGCAGAATAGATGATGCTGGAGGAAGATGTTACAGACATTAGAGGATACTGGAAGACATGTTGAAGAGGTTACAGAGATCGGGAGATACTGGAAGATGAGTAGAAGAGATTACGGCGATGAGAGGTTACTGGAATACATGTAGAGGAGAGGAAGACATGTAGAGGAGGACAGGTAGAAGAAATCACGGAGATCAGAACATGTTAGGAGACACATACAACAGTCTGGAGATCAGAAGATCCTGGAAGACACGTAAGAAAAATGGCATGTGTATTGCTGTTTATATATCGTCTTAATTAGTTGAGTAGAAATACGAAATTTAAAGTTGAATAAAAACAAAACAACAGCCTAAATATTTTTGAACTCAGACACACACACACACATACATACACACACACACACACACACATACACACACGCACACACACACACAAACACACACACGTACACACACACACACACGCGCGCGCGCACACACACAAACACACACATACACACACACAAACACGCACACACATACACACACACACACACACACACACACACACACACACACACACACACACACACACACACACACACACACACACTATATATATATATATATATATATATATATATATATATATATATATATATATATATATATATATATATATATATATATATATATATATATATATATATATATATATATATACCTTCGTATTTTTGCAAGGTCCCATTAACCATTAGCACTGTATAAAATCGAGCCGGGGAAACCAGTGCCCCACTCCATTACCCCTGTTAATAGGTTTTCCAGTGTGGCGAACCATGTCCACCATTGCCCTGGCTACGGACATTACTGCTTTTTTTTATGGTAGCAAGCTGCCACTTATCAGCGTTTACCGTACAGTTATTGAGAAACAATAATGGAATTTTGCTTTACGGAGCCCCTCGCTTGCCTTGTGTTTTACACGCCTGGTAAAGTTCAACCACCCAGGAGGATGTAATGTAGAGTGTGGGATGTTTGGTGGAGCACCAGGCAGGGTGAACTCAGGGGACTGGTGAATAATGTAAAGAGGAAGCGGAGTAAATGAAATTACAGATAAAAGGAAACCCCAATTTTGCAAATGGGAGGTGACACGGTCAGATATGAATGGATATAGGAAAGAGAGAAGTTAAGGTCAGAGGGTGAGGACATGAGATAGAGGGAAGAGAGAGAGAGAGAGAGAGAGAGAGAGAGAGAGAGAGAGAGAGAGAGAGAGAGAGAGAGAGAGAGAGAGAGAGAGAGAGAGAGAGAGAGAGAGAGAGAGAGAGAGAGAGAGAGAGAGAGAGAGGACAGCGTGAAAAGCTTTTATGCCACAAGACGGGCAGAAAGCATGCAACTTCACTCTGGCTGTACCCTTCTCCAGAACATCACTCCATCTGAGATCATACATACCCAGGATGACTCGAGTATGGAACACATTCGTACAGCATAATGATGTCAACGAGGATAACGTCAGTTGATCAAATGAAAATGCTGGCCCACAAGATGGCTCCAACTTCATCCTGTTCCCTACTTGTATGTCTCATAACAAAAATGCTTTCAAATGAGCTGATGTAAGGTAACAGCTCTTAGCTTGCCAATAAAGTTAGGAATCCTTAACCTGTAAATAGCTGTCAATAAAGCTAGGATCCTTAACCTTGTCAAACCCTGTGTAAAAAAAAAAAAAAAAAAAAAAAAAAAAAAAAAAAGAGAGAGAGAGAGAGAGTGTGAGATAGAGAGTGAGAGAGAGAGACAGAGAGAGAGAGAGAGTGAGAGAGAGAGAGAGAGAGAGAGAGAGAGAGAGAGAGAGAGAGAGAGAGAGAGAGAGAGAGAGAGAGACGAGAAGGATTAGAGAAGATTCCGAGACCGAAGAAAGGGTGAAGAAAGCAAGGGATGTAGAGTGAGAAAATACACATGGAGGAGTAGAAAGATTAAGAGGAGATATTGACGAAGAGGGAAGAATGAAAAAATATTTAACTAACTTGCATTTTTTGACTAGAGTGCAAAACATTTAACAGGTTTCCGTCTCACACTCATTTTACAGATGTTTGCTAATCATTAATCTTCACACAATTCTGACAGAAAAATAGCATCTTCTTAGGTGGATGCTGTTCACCAACCTACTGCGAGAGCGAAAAATATTTAAAAGGTTAGTTTTTGGTTATCTGACCAAGGCCTTCCACTGGCTTCCCAGTCCACCCCTTTTAAAATTAATGGTTTTAATTATAACCATAGAGTTTAAAAATATTTAGGTTTCCATCTCCCTCTTATTCTACCAAAATCTACTTCCTTTCTGTATGGTTGTTGTCTATCAACCAACTACGTTCATTCAGACGTGTGACACAAGTCACTATTACTCAGAAATTCAAATTTGTGTTGATGGTTGCAGGACAGCGTTGAAAAACTGGTCTTTCCCATTTCAGAGTGGGATTTATTCAGTGTATTGTATTTTTTGTGTCAGTTGTTCAAAGTATTGCACTGTTTCTTTTACTTATACAATTTAATGCATTGTTTCTGTTATTTGTTCAGCGTAATATATTCTCTTTGTTATTTGTTCTTTCGAAAGTATTCTCTTTGTTATTACGTTTGCTCAGTGGAATGTATTCCCTCTGCTGTTGTCCCTCTTATGTTTTCTTTTTGTTATTTGCTCATTAATCAATGTCAAGTAATCAATCCTCAGGAAGTCTGTACACAGTGCAACTTCAGACCAATTCGGTTCACAGTACAGACAAGTTGATGAATAAATCACAGGTACAACGCCTGGGTATCTTTATATGAGTTATCATGTGAGTCTTGTTTGTCGTAGATTAGAGGAAAAAATCACCAAGCTTGATAGGTTAGAAATACGATCAACCCTGAAATATGGGAGCCGCCCCACCTATGTAGTGGTAACAGCAGACATGAACGTAGAGTCAGCATGTTACCCTGGACTTGTTACAAGGTGTTAAAAGTGCTTTTCTTTAAAGAGGCCTGAATGGCTTTTGTTAGAGAGTTTGTAATTACTAAACTATGCAAACAAAATGCGCACTCACTCGTCTGCTGAGACTTTACCCTCAAAACAGCAGAAAGACTTCCAAAAGGCCAAAAAATGCGTTTATTACTGCCCAATGTACAGGCATATGGATATGTATCGACAGATAACCTGTGACATGACGCATGGTCTCAAGTGTTAGATGTAATTTCCTCTTGAATTATTGCAGCATGAAGGCTGGACAGGCGATGTAAAATACTTTACAAATGTTCTTAAGAATATCAGAACCATGAGTTGAAATCTATAATGTGGTCACACTAACGTACATATCAAACACAACACTGTTACTATTATCTGTCCTAACATCTGTGTTCACGCACACACACACACTCTTGTTGCAACATTTACTAGCTCCTCCCACACACCTCTATACAGTGCCTTCAAGGAAGCAGATACACGACCGTGTCTACGTTCTCATTTGGCTCAGTTCTGACTACTAGCATACTAAGTTAATTTGAGTAGGATCTGCATTTCTTGAATTGGTAGGGTTATTGAAATTGAAATCCTGGGTGGCCTTAAGGTGAAATCGACAGACATTTGAGTGAGATGACCCACGAAATCGTAATGACACGACTGCAAACAAATCATACCACGGGCGGGGATAGAACCCGCGATCAGAGAGTCGTAAAACTCCAGATCGACGAGCTAGCCACTTGGCCAACTGACTACAGTAAGATACATCCAACTAGGTATATTTATACACCATAGGAAGGTTAGCATAAGCACAACTGTAACCGCTGGTCCAATGGCTAGCGCGTCGGTCTGGAGTTTTATGACACTGATCGCGTACTCTATCCCCGCTCGTGGTATGATTTGAGTGAGATGGATTGTATGTAAAAAGAACCTGCCAAGTATAGACCAACAAGTGCTGCATTATTCTTCCACTCTTAAGTTTTTAACGCTTTTAGTTTACTGTATATGCAACATTAATGGGCACTATATGGCATTTCCGTGTGAATTAACAACAAATGCAAAATTAAAAAATATTTGCTACGAAAACTATAATAAACCCTTCTAACTTTGTTACATTTTCCGTCCTGTAATATATGCTAACTCTACCTAAAGGTTCGAGTCCCCGTAACACATTTATATAATTGGTATTAATTAACATATTTTAATCATATTGTTATTCTAAGTTGTTTAACTTATTAGAAGTAATAATCATTGTATAACTGCAACAATATCCTGTGAGGTAGTTTTGTTCCAAGGGACTGGAGTAAGCCGCCCTTTGGAGTTTTGTATGACCCCAATAGGCTTAGAAAGAAGGCTTTTGAAGGGAATCAGGGTAACTGGTTAGCCGGACTTGAGTCCTGGAGGTGGGAAGTTATGTGCGTGCACTCTGAAGGAGGGGGTGGGGATATCTGCAGTTAGGAGAGACATCTAAACTGTAGTATCGGAGCACCTTTGGCAAGACAGTGAGGGAGTGAGGGATGGTGAAAGTGTTTCTTCCCTGCCTAGGTAAGAGACGGGCTGTGTGTTAAAAAAATATTAATAAAAATAATTATTTTTATTATTATTCTTAAATAATAATAATAATAATAATAATAATAATAATAATAATAATAAAAATAATAATAATAATAATAATAATAATAATAATAATAATAATAATAATAACAATAATAATAATAATAATAATTATTATAATAATATAATAATAATAATAATAATAATTATTATTATTATTATTATTATTATTATTATTATCATCATCATCATCATCATTATAATTATTATAAACTCTCTCACCACTAATGATACTATGAGACCCAAAACAACCACCTCCTCTCACCTACACCACTATCACTATCATCACCATCACTACCATTACTACCATTATCAACACTATCTCTCTCTCTTTCCACCGCTACATAAAAAATTCTCCTCTGTCCTTCACTCCTTTTCTCCCTCCCTCCCTCCCATCCTTCCTTCCTCACCGCAGGACCCAGTAAGAAAGTACTTCCTCTCCATCCTAAATCAACGTCTGGAGGAAGGCTCTGAGAAATGATACCATACATTCATTCAGTGGTATCCTCGCTGGCACCATTAATCTGCAAGCTTGAAGGGGTACAGCCACTGCCTATATGTATACATACATACATACATACATTTTTTTTATTATCACACCGGCCGATTCCCACCAAGGCAGGGTGGCCCGAAAAAGAAAAACTTTCACCATCATTCACTCCATCACTGTCTTGCCAGAAGGGTGCTTTACACTACAGTTTTTAAACTGCAACATTAACACCCCTCCTTCAGAGTGCAGGCACTGTACTTCCCATCTCCAGGACTCAAGTCCGGCCTGCCGGTTTCCCTGAATCCCTTCATAAATGTTACTTTGCTCACACTCCAACAGCACGTCAAGTATTAAAAACCATTTGTCTCCATTCACTCCTATCAAACACGCTCACGCATGCCTGCTGGAAGTCCAAGCCCCTCGCACACAAAACCTCCTTTACCCCCTCCCTCCAACCCTTCCTAGGCCGACCCCTACCCCGCCTTCCTTCCACTACAGACTGATACACTCTTGAAGTCATTCTGTTTCGCTCCATTCTCTCTACATGTCCGAACCACCTCAACAACCCTTCCTCAGCCCTCTGGACAACAGTTTTGGTAATCCCGCACCTCCTCCTAACTTCCAAACTACGAATTCTCTGCATTATATTCACACCACACATTGCCCTCAGACATGACATCTCCACTGCCTCCAGCCTTCTCCTCGCTGCAACATTCATCACCCACGCTTCACACCCATATAAGAGCGTTGGTAAAACTATACTCTCATACATTCCCCTCTTTGCCTCCAAGGACAAAGTTCTTTGTCTCCACAGACTCCTAAGTGCACCACTCACTCTTTTTCCCTCATCAATTCTATGATTCACCTCATCTTTCATAGACCCATCCGCTGACACGTCCACTCCCAAATATCTGAATACGTTCACCTCCTCCATACTCTCTCCCTCCAATCTGATATTCAATCTTTCATCACCTAATCTTTTGTTATCCTCATAACCTTACTCTTTCCTGTATTCACCTTTAATTTTCTTCTTTTGCACACCCTACCAAATTCATCCACCAATCTCTGCAACTTCTCTTCAGAATCTCCCAAGAGCACAGTGTCATCAGCAAAGAGCAGCTGTGACAACTCCCACTTTGTGTGTGATTCTTTATCTTTTAACTCCACGCCTCTTGCCAAGACCCTCGCATTTACTTCTCTTACAACCCCATCTATAAATATATTAAACAACCACGGTGACATCACACATCCTTGTCTAAGGCCTACTTTTACTGGGAAAAAATTCCCCTCTTTCCTACATACTCTAACTTGAGCCTCACTATCCTCGTAAAAACTCTTTACTGCTTTCAGTAACCTACCTCCTACACCATACACTTGCAACATCTGCCACATTGCCCCCCTATCCACCCTGTCATACGCCTTTTCCAAATCCATAAATGCCACAAAGACCTCTTTAGCCTTATCTAAATACTGTTCACTTATATGTTTCACTGTAAACACCTGGTCCACACACCCCCTACCTTTCCTAAAGCCTCCTTGTTCATCTGCTATCCTATTCTCCGTCTTACTCTTAATTCTTTCAATTATAACTCTACCATACACTTTACCAGGTACACTCAACAGACTTATCCCCCTATAATTTTTGCACTCTCTTTTATCCCCTTTGCCTTTATACAAAGGAACTATGCATGCTCTCTGCCAATCCCTAGGTACCTTACCCTCTTCCATACATTTATTAAATAATTGCACCAACCACTCCAAAACTATATCCCCACCTGCTTTTAACATTTCTATCTTTATCCCATCAATCCCGGCTGCCTTACCCCCTTTCATTTTACCTACTGCCTCACGAACTTCCCCCACACTCACAACTGACTCTTCCTCACTCCTACAAGATGTTATTCCTCCTTGCCCTATACACGAAATCACAGCTTCCCTATCTTCATCAACATTTAACAATTCCTCAAAATATTCCTTCCATCTTCCCAATACCTCTAACTCTCCATTTAATAACTCTCCTCTCCTATTTTTAACTGACAAATCCATTTGTTCTCTAGGCTTTCTTAACTTGTTAATCTCACTCCAAAACTTTTTCTTATTTTCAACAAAATTTGTTGATAACATCTCACCCACTCTCTCATTTGCTCTCTTTTTACATTGCTTCACCACTCTCTTAACTTCTCTCTTTTTCTCCATATACTCTTCCCTCCTTGCATCACTTCTACTTTGTAAAAACTTCTCATATGCTAACTTTTTCTCCCTTACTACTCTCTTTACATCATCATTCCACCAATCGCTCCTCTTCCCTCCTGCACCCACTTTCCTGTAACCACAAACTTCTGCTGAACACTCTAACACTACATTTTTAAACCTACCCCATACCTCTTCGACCCCATTGCCTATGCTCTCATTAGCCCATCTATCCTCCAATAGCTGTTTATATCTTACCCTAACTGCCTCCTCTTTTAGTTTATAAACCTTTACCTCTCTCTTCCCTGATGCTTCTATTCTCCTTGTATCCCATCTACCTTTTACTCTCAGTGTAGCTACAACTAGAAAGTGATCTGATATATCTGTGGCCCCTCTATAAACATGTACATCCTGAAGTCTACTCAACAGTCTTTTATCTACCAATACATAATCCAACAAACTACTGTCATTTCGCCCTACATCATATCGTGTATACTTATTTATCCTCTTTTTCTTAAAATATGTATTACCTATAACTAAACCCCTTTCTATACAAAGTTCAATCAAAGGGCTCCCATTATCATTTACACCTGGCACCCCAAACTTACCTACCACACCCTCTCTAAAAGTTTCTCCTACTTTAGCATACATACATATATATATATATATATATATATATATATATATATATATATATATATATATATATATATATATATATATATATGCAATAAGATCACAGTAAACAGGTGATTTCAAAATATGCAAAACAACCACTCTGAAAGAATAGAGAAATTCCAAGCGCTTTCGTGACTACTCACATTATCAAGGAACTACAGTAGTCACGAAAGCGCTTGGAATTTCTCTATTCTTTCAGAGTGGTTGTTTTGCATATATATATATATATATATATATATATATATATATATATATATATATATATATATATATATATATATATATATATATATATATATATATATATATATATATATATATATATATATATACATATATATTAACACGTTGGCTGTTTTCCACCTAGGCAGGGTAACCCAAGAAAAAACTTTCATCACTCATCATTCACAACACTTTCACCATCACTCATACGTAATCACTGTCTTTGCAGAGGCGCTCTCATACGACAGTTGACAGTTTAGAAGTCACTCCAAACTGCCAATATCTCAAACCCCTCCATTAAAGTGCAGGCATTGTACTTCTCATTTCCAGGACTCAAGTCCGGCTAACCGGTTCCCTGAATCCCTTCACTAAATATTACCCTGCTCACACTCCAACTGCTCGTCAGGTCCCAAAAAACATTCGTCCCCATCCACTCCTATCTAACACGCTCACGGATGCTCGCTGGAAGTCCAAGCCCCTCTCCCACAAAACCTCCTTTACCCCCTCCCTCAAACCTTTTCGAGGACGAATCATACCCCGCCTTCCTCCCCCTACAGATTTATATGCTGTCCAAGTCATTCTACTTTGATCCATTCTCTCTAAATGACCAAACCATCTCAACAACCCCTCTTGAGCCCTCTGACTAATACTTTCATTAACTCCATGTCTCCTTATAATTTCCACACTACGAATTCTCTGCATAATATATACATCAGGCCTTAGACCTACTACTCTATTCTTTCTCATCTTCTCTCCTTTCTCACATAAGTCTCCTCTCCCTTTCTCTGAGCTTTCTTTCTGTCTCTCTCCACTTCTCTCTTCCCCTCGCTCTCTTCCTCCCTCCTTTCCTCTCTTCCTCTCTCGTGTCTCATTAATGTTCCACTTGAGATGTAAAAGGCAGAAAAAAATCGTAAAATAAACCAAACATGTTTTCGGGGGAAGATTTACTCAGGAAAATACGCAGTAAATGGAAAGTAAGAGAATTTCACCCACTCTGAGAGCAATATTTGACAAGCACATGTGGAAATATTAGACACCCTAGAAAAATGTAAGTACCCCCTGATATTAATGAAGATAATAAGTGAACTAATGTTGACGGTAAAGAAAATAATGTAGAAAATTGTAGAAATTTTATATTATTAATAAAAATTAAAGACTGTAATAATAATAACACTAAAAAAATAATAACAATACTAATAATAATCATCATAGCAGCAACAACAATAACAACAACCTGTTCCTAATGCTCTATGCGTTATGTTCTAAATCCATGATGATTTGTGTTGTTTGGGTCACATACAGAACATAAGAACATATGTTCTTATGTTCTTATGTTCTATATGTGACCCAAACAACACCAATTATCATGGATTTAGAAGACAAAATCGCGGAGGTTTTGGAGGAAAACCAAAACGCAGATGTGGGCGTCGAGACAACCCATGAAATGGGCACAATATGCATAGAAGGAAAAACAGGAAAATAGGCAAATATGGTGGAAATAATCAAAGCAAATTCTTGCCTTAACAATGTAAATCAAGTTGTACCTCAAGGCTAGGCCCTGGAGTCTATATTTTTTCCCTCATGTTCATAGCAGACATGGAAAAACACAATGCACTGACGCGTAACATCCTTTGAGGACGATATGTAAAGTAAAAGGACACAAGTGCAACTAATGTGACATTTTATTGTGGCAATGTTTCGCTCTCCAGGAACTTTATCAAGCCGTTACAAACAGTACATGGACACAGAAGATATATATAGACTCAGAGTGAGGTGCAATACTAGTGGTAGTAGTAGTAGTAGTAGTAGTAGTAGTAGTAGTAGTAGAAGTAGTAGTAGTAGTAGTAGTCGTAGTAGTAGTAGTAGTAGTAGAAGTAGTAGTAGTAGTAGTAGTAGTAGTAGTAGTAGTAATAGTAGTAGTAGTAGTAGTAGAAGTAGTAGTAGTAGTAGTCGTAGTAGTAGTAGTAGTAGTAGTAGAAGTAGTAGTAGTAGTAGTAGTAGTAGTAGTAGTAGTAGTAGTAGTAGTAGTAGTAGTAGTAGTAGTAGTAGTAGTAGTAGTAGTAGTAGTAGTAATACAATATGAGGACGATACTGAAATATGGAAGACAGATACGTCAGCAACACTTGGCTATTTTTATTGAGTAAACATTTCGTGTAGGTACCAGACTTCTTCAGTAGAATACAGGCGAAGCCTTCAGAAGAAGATTGGTATTCAGGTGAAGCGTTTTGGCAATACAGAAACCCAAGTGTTGCACATGTGTCTTATTTATGAGTTTGTCGGTATTGTATAGCATCAGTAATATGTTAGGTTCAACTAATGTGACATTTTATTGCTGCAATGCTTCACTTTGCTCGACCTCTATTAAACTAATAACAATAGACTTGGCAGTATCTATTGGCTTGACAAAGCTACCACAGAGCGAAACGTTTCCGCAATAAAATATCTCATTAATCGCACATGTGTCCTTTAATCCAACATACTCGCAATAATTCTAGCAATATTATCACATTAATAACATGGTAAGAAAGTCACCTTGGAAGAAGACAGTGAAAAATTTGAAAGCGGATGTCACTGTATCCCAATACTTCTTTTTCTGCCTCTCTTTGTCCCGTCCCTATTCCCCTTCGCCTATATACACTGGCTCCCTCACTCTCGTGTGTTAGTTATTAACAACTGGTTATAAATATGACCATGATTTTTAAAGGGGTTAACCGGTAAGCCAGCCGAAGGCCTCGGTCAGATAACCAAAAGCTCCAGCTGCGGGTCAACGTAGGACTAAGACCCGCTTCGGGAACCACTTGT
>NC_091368.1:1819604-1827104 GCF_038502225.1 Cherax quadricarinatus
CCTTTGTATATTTCTTTTTATGTACTTTTATATTCTTTTCATCTAGACAGATGGAAGTTGAATATGAGAATAATTTGGCCAAAAAAAGAAAGTGAGACGAAGAACAGGAGCTGAAAATGAGCATAAATGGAAGAGAGAGAATATGAGAGGAAGAAAAAAGACTGAATATGAACATGAGTAATGACAGAAGATGAGAGTAAACAAAATTAACTAAATATGAGCATAAATGGGTCCAAAAAGAAGACAGAAGAAACAAAACTGAAAAGAATATAGAGAAAGAAGGTGAGAAGAATAAAATGAGTCTATGATCTTAAACGAGAAGAGAGTGAAGATGAGGGAAGGTGATTGAGAATAATATATTTTTTTCTAATCTTAAAAATAACCCTTCACTAAAAAATGATGCTTAAAATGTTTATAGTAGGAATGAAAGAGACGTCGGACTACGTTATTATATCTCACTGGAGAACTACGATTATAGGAACCACGATAATAGAAGCCACGATTATAGGAACCACGATTATAGGAATTTTGGAGGAAGTGTGGACTCCGACGAACGCAAGCAGGAAGGAAATTGAGGCACAGAAGTGAGAAATTATAGGAAGAGAATGATGAAGAGGTAGCAGAGGAGAAGGATAATGATAGTGGAGGAGGAGGAGAGGTAGCAGAAGCAGCAAGAAAAGCAGCTTCAGCAGAGAGTAATTATGGGTCGAGGAGGAAGAGGAGGATAAGGAAAAGGATTATGAGGAATTGAGAGGGGAAGGAGGAGAGAGAAAGGAATGAACAAAAATATGAGAGTTAGGAGAAGATAGGTGTGAGATAAGAGGAAGGGAAAGGAGAAGAGAAATGGCAAGACAAGCAGGAGGAGACTGTCAACTTAGTCACTAAATTTCTGTCTGACACAGTCATAGGAAGACTACAACCCTTCCACAGACTGTCTTAGTATTTAACTGACTCCACTACTACTACTACCACCACTACTACTACTACTACTACTACTACCACCACCACTACTACTACTACTACTACTACTACTACTACTACTACTACCACCACCACTACTACTACCACTACTACTACTACTACTACTACCCGCACTACTACATCTCTCCTTTCCTACTACCTCTCTTGTCCCGGCTCTGTCTAGTGTCCTATATATACTCCCTCCTTCTCTCTTTTTCATTAGTGTGACTTTGTAAATGGTCCAAGTCGGACTGTAACGTCGTCGTAAGCTCTTCTCTTCTATGTGCGGGTTATTTGTGTATTTAATGTCACCGCAACAACACTCCTACAACTCCACCACAATATAAGTATACTCTAACGAAACACCACCACCACAACATCATCACAACACAACCACAACACAACCACAACAACACTATCACAACATCAACACAATACTGCAGCAGGCCAGAAACATAAACTCTAGGGACATCACACATCACGTTTCAATTACTTCAGCCACCTTCAGAACGTGGGGGGTTTTATGTTTGTTTGTGTGTGTGTGTGTGTGTGTGTGTGCGAGAGAGAGAGAGAGAGAGAGAGAGAGAGAGAGAGAGAGAGAGAGAGAGAGAGAGAGAGAGAGAGAGAGAGGAAAGACAAATCTAGACACAGCCGTTCACAGCTTCAGGACAAATTCTTCATTTCTCTGATAACATTAGTTTTATTATTTATTACAATAATTCTTGGAAAAAAAACGCTTAATTCCTTTGAGCAAGACGAGAGATGTTGTTTGTCTTGGCCTCGTTGCAGCATCCTTTCACAGAATGTTTTGAAGGAAGTAAGAAGGATGGATGTAAGGATTTTGGATATATGGATGAGAATGTCGATGGTGAAGATATCGAAAATAAAGAAATTGATAATAAGGATGTTGGATATTTGTAAGGCTGACGTAAGAACATTGAAGAGAAAGATACCCAAGGTAAGGATTATAGAAAGAAAAGATATTAATAAGGTTTTACGCGGCAAGACTTCACTTGGCTTTCACATAAAATTTTATTGGTTTCCGACACGAACTAATTATAAGGAAATGAGAGTGCCGGTGAGGTGGCCAAAACCACTGTATCTTCATCCCTTCTTGGCTAATTCTCACGATTCTTCTTTTTCTACCCCCATGTCTCTTCTCCAGGATCTGGAAGGCAATGTTTCGTGCCAGTGGAGCTTTTGAATAAACGAATTCGTAAGACGACAGGTACAGAGAGAGAAGGCCAGTATGTTTGACCTGTCTGTATGTTGCTTGTATATTTGATATAGTCTAGTCCTGGACGAAACGTTGCATTGAATGTATCACAGGTAACATGTCTTTTTCAGTGATGTTGATGGGACATAGCCCACTCTAAGAAACTCCAGGAGTTTAAAAAGATGTGCTTATCCATGACCTAACTCGTAACAGACGAGGTTGCTACGGTTAACGATGCTACAAAAATTTGTCAAAGCGGGAATAACCCAAACACCTTAATAGTCCAGGGCAGAGCAAAGCGTCGTTTGGAGGACCCAGCCTCCACCACTACTCGTGCTAAATAACCCACACGAGTTTAGCGCTTAGTGACTTTGTATATTTCCTTTGAATGTATATAATGCCTGTTTGGCCTGGAAATTCCTCTCTCTCTTTCTCTCTCTCTCTCTCTCTCTCTCTCTCTCTCTCTCTCTCTCTCTCTCTCTCTCTCTCTCTCTCTCTCTCTCTCTCTCTCTCTCTCTCTCTCTCTCTCTCTCTCTCTCTCTATCTATCTATCTATCTATCTATTTATCTCGTGATTGGTTTCTAGTTCCTTTAGCAATGCTTTCTCTTCTCTTGTCTATGTCCCTCTTCTTCGCTTTTCAGTCCTCGTCCCATAATCCTCCCTCTTGCTTCTGCCCCACTACTTCTTTACTGCTCGTTTCTCTTTTCTTCTAATTTTCCTCCCCATTTATCATTCCCTTCTCTCTTCCCCTTTGTGGTCTATAATTTCCTCTTCCCGTCTCTTAGGTTTACCGTCCTCTATTTCTATTTCCCCTGTCTTCCTCGATGCTCACTATCCCCTTCTCTCCTTCCCTTTATCCCTGTTCTGTCACTTATTCCATCCTCCTTCTAGCTTAAGCTCCATTTTTATCGCTCCTTCCATTCCTTCCCCAAAATTCACCTCTTTGTCTTTCTTTTTTCTCTATCTCAACCATTCTTCTTTCTCATTTACTTGCATTCCACCATTTTCCTTTCCCTCCATCAAGTGTCAAGCTTAAAAGCACGTTTTTTTCCCTCATTCTTTTCGTTGTCTCTAAAGCTTCTCAATCATTATGTAAACTTCTCAGTGTCTCTCTTTATCTAAAGCTTCTCCACCTTTCTCTCTCTCTCTCTCTCTCTCCCTCTTTTTCTCTATCTATCCTCTCTACCTACATATCTACCTATCTATCTCTATCTCCCCCCCCCCTTACTTCATTCTCTACAATTTTTTTCGTCTCTCCGAACCTTTTCAACCTCTCCATATTCCCTAACCTCCCAACCTCTCTCTACCCTTCTCTCCCTCCTCCTCCTCCTCCTTCTTCCCGACTGGTTCTCTCGTATTGCTCTTAGATTTAGAAGGCTACCTGCACTGAATATCCTGGGCCCTATCAAGGACTTTTACTGCGGCACGCTCGCCTTATGGGCTTAACAAGGCAGAAGGCTGGATGTTTTTACGGTGCAGCCACAGATACACAATTATAACTATATAACTATATATATATATATATATATATATATATATATATATATATATATATATATTTATATATATATATATATATATATATATATATATATATATATATATGCAATAAGATCACAGTAAACAGGTTATTTTAAATTATGCAAAACAACAACTGTGAAAGACTTGTGAAATTCCAAGCGCTTTCATGACTACTCACATTGTTCCTTGATAATGTGAGTAGTCACGAAAGCGCTTGGAATTTCACTACTCTTTCACAGTGATTGTTTTGCATATATATATATATATATATATATATATATATATATATATATATATATATATATATATATATATATATATATAGAATATATATATATATATATATTCGATATATATATATATATATATATATATATATATATATATATATATATATATATATATATATATACATATATATATATATATATATATATATATATATATATATATATATATATATATATATATTATATATATATATATATATATATATATATATATATATATATATATATATATATATATATATATATATATATATATATATATATATCTGTGTATATACACATTTATACATATCTCTTATCTTAATGTCTATACAACAAGAGGGGCAGAGCTGTCAGTGTAAATACATCAAGAAGTGTAAATCTCAATGTGTATACACTGGGAGTTGTAATTCAACTCCTCAATGATCTTCATGCTTTCGGCTGACATCAACGGTTTTCAAAAGGATTGTCGTCATTACTAAAGACCTTTAAAGAACCTTAATGTCATACCAAAGTTCAAGCTACACTTTTTCAGAATAGTTCAGTGCAAAAGTTCTAACTCCACTTTATCCGAATAGTTCAATATATTCCAATGGGCCTCCACAGATGGGTTCTTGTAACAAAAGATGGTTTGAGAATACTGACGAGTCGTAAATAATAGAAAGTAGTACAGACAACGTTTCGCCCGATTTCGATCTCAGCTTGCTCTGTAATAGGAGTGATGAATCCACTCGTGGCGAAAGGTACCCTTTAATAAATGTCCAGAAATTTACACAAGTGCCCTATTCTACACTTTAGACACAAGTAACTCCTTAGTCACTTGTGTCTTAGTTTGATGTGTTTGAGACCATTATCAAGGAGTAAGAAAGAAAATAGAAAATTGTCAGAAGACACTGTAGGTCAAGAGGTGAAGAAAACGTGACATCAAATCAAGTCATGTCAAGTCTCCAAATTTTAAAGTTAGATGTGAACTGTCCCAACCTCGGTACCGTTACTTGTGGGTTGCTTGTGAATTGTTCCATCCACGATGTTGTTACTTATAGTGTAGATGTAAATTGTTTTAGGCACTGTAATGCTACGTGTGGGTTAGTTGAGAATTGTTCCAGCCACCGTATTGTTACGTGTGGGTTAGTTGAGAATTGTTCCAGCCACCGTATTGTTACGTGTGGGTTAGTTGAGAATTGTTCCAGCCACCGTATTGTTACGTGTGGGTTAGTTGAGAATTGTTCCAGCCACCGTATTGTTACGTGTGGGTTAGTTGAGAATTGTTCCAGCCACCGTATTGTTGCGTGTAGGTTAGTTGTGAATTGTTCCAGCCACCGTATTGTTACGTGTGGGTTAGTTGAGAATTGTTCCAGCCACCGTATTGTTACGTGTGGGTTAGTTGAGAATTGTTCCAGCCACCGTATTGTTACGTGTGGGTTAGTTGAGAATTGTTCCAGCCACCGTATTGTTACGTGTGGGTTAGTTGAGAATTGTTCCAGCCACCGTATTGTTACGTGTGCGTTAGTTGTGTATTGTTCCAGCCAAAGAATAATGAATTTCATCCTTTGTAAATAATAAAAATATATGCACACAGTCATAGATGTTAAAAAAATATCTTCTTCAGTCTGAGTTTGGTATTAGATTCCTTCCTAGAGGTACTTTGCTTCCTTTAAATCCCTCAAAGGACAAGAAAAAAGTTAAAACTAGCTAAATCTTGGCAAGAAGAACTTGGAGAGGTATCCTTCTAAGTTAAGCCGTAGGAATAAAACTTAGTTTGCTGATGTCCTTTTGAGTTGACAGACATTTCCTACGTGCTTTTCTGTTGTAGCAGAGTTCGAGGACTGCCTGGATATGTGTTCGAATCCTCTAACGTTCAGTGAGTTGTTTATATAGTGTCATGACGATTAAGTCATGAATCACTGTCATGGAAAGGAATATGCTGCTGGAATCTCTTTTTCTCGGTCTCCAAACTCTGTCTGTCTGTCTGTCTGTTTCTCTCTCTCTCTCTCTCTTTACACAGGGTTTTACAAGGTTAGGTTTAAGGTTCCTAACTTGATTTACAAGCAAAGAGTTGTTACCTACACCAGCTCATGTCTCTACTCTCTCTCTCTCTCTCTCTCTCTCTCTCTCTCTCTCGCTCGCTTTTTTTTTTTTTTTTTTTTTTTACACAGGGTTTGACAAGGTTAAGGATCCCTAGCTTTATTGACAGCTATTTACAGGTTAAGGATTCCTAACTTTATTGGCAAGCTAAGAGCTGTTACCTACATCAGCTCATTTGAAAGCATTTTTATTGTTATGAGACATACAAGTAGGGAATAGGATGAAGTTGGAGCCATCTGTGGGCCAGCTCTCTCTCTCTCTCTCTCTCTCTCTCTCTCTCTCTCTCTCTCTCTCTCTCTCTCTCTCTCTCTCTCTCTCTCTCTCTCTCTCTCTCTCTCTCTCTCTCTCTCTCTCTCCTGGGGTAAGTAGAGTCATTGGTTTCTTTTACAGCTACCAGTGACGACTTTCTTTACGGTTTCTCTTCTTCTCATTTGTTCCTCTCTTACATTTCGTTCTTTATATTTGCCCCATTTGTATTCTACTCCTGTTATTCCCTCTCCACTTCTTATTCCTCGTTCTCTTATTCTGCATGTTTGCATACGTACATACATTCATACATACATATATATACATGCATACATATATACATACGTTCATACATACATATATATACATGCATACATATATACATACATTCACACATACATATATATACATGCATACATATATACATACATTCATACATACATATATATACATGCATACATATATACATACATTCATACATACATATATATATACATGCATACATATATACATACATTCATACATACATACATAAACATGTATACATAAACGGGCTCTTAACACCCCTGGCAACATAAATGATATAAAAAATTAATGTGTCCATTAAAATTTGAAAAAATCATGTATTTTATCCACTACAAGAAGGGATATAGGCTCGATCCTCCGTTCTCCGATCGAGAGCTAGACATGCTGCAGAACTGTTCACACTCACACACACACACACACACACACACACACACACACACACACACACACACACACACACACACACACACACACACACACACACACACACACACACACACTCACACAGACACAGACACACACACACACACACACACACACACACACACACACACACACACACACACACACACACACACACACACACACACACACACGCTCCCTATTATACAAAAATGTCTAAGAATACCCTCGGTACAAAATATTCTATATTCCAGTCATAATTTCCACAAGTCGAGACACTGGCTGAGGGAAGGCAGGTGTTAGAGCCGGGTATTGATATCTGTAAATTATTAATCGTGTTTGAGGCTACAGGTGTAGCAACACGCTACTACATCTGTCACCTACCACACATGTGTCCTACCATTTCATGATACCAGATATCACACTATTAGATAGTACACTAGCAGAGAGCACTCTACCACACAGCACACTGCAACACAGCACACTACTACACA
>NC_091368.1:1832104-1842104 GCF_038502225.1 Cherax quadricarinatus
GTTAGTGATACAGGTCTGTAGTTTAGTGCCTCATGTCTGTCTCCCTTTTTAAAAATTGGGACTACATTTGCCATCTTCCATACCTCGGGGAGTTGCCCAGTTTCAAATGATGTGTTGAAGATCTTTGTTAATGGTACACACAATGTCTCTGCTCCCTCTTTAAGGACCCACGGAGAGATGTTGTCTGGTCCCACCGCCTTTGAGGTGTCAAGTTCGCATAGCAGCTTCTTCACCTCCTCCTTGGATATATGTACCTCATCCAGCACTTGCTGGTGCACCCCCCTGTACTCACCTAGTTGTACTCACCTAGTTGAGGTGTGTGTGTGTGTGTGTGTGTGTGTGTGTGTGTGTGTGTGTGTGTGTGTGTGTGTGTGTGTGTGTGTGTGTGTGTGTGTGTGTGTGTGTGTGTGTGTGTGTTGTAAATCATGATGATTTACATGCAAAGTCACTGAAGTAGAGAAGTTGGGACGAACTTCTCATGAGTGAGGTACTATGATTAGAGAACAGAGGATCGAGCATCCAACACTACAGAATAATTCACACGGGTTTAGTGCACTTTTAGTTCACTTTTACATTAATATCAAGAACACTTTGAAATCCAAAATCTTTCAGTGAATTTACAACAGAGAGAATCTTTGAGTAAATACACCGAAACATACACACTTCTCGATGTATATACACAGAAATGTACACCTCTCGATGTATACTCCGATCCAACATGAAAATTTTTGAAATATTAATGCAGATATGTTCAGAATTAGTCTCACGAAAGGTACATTGTAGAGGAAGTTAAATACGACAGTGATACTGCAAGTCTAAGATTATTGTATTCACATATTGCACAGCGCTATAACGTAATTTTGTTCACATACGGGCCATTATAATGTAAGATAGAGCTACTGGGTTATCTTTGTTGTCGTTGTTGGTGGTGGTATTGATGGAGTTGTTGTTGATGTTGGTGGTGGTGGTAGTGGTGGTATTGATGAAGTTGTTGTTGGTGGTGGTAGTGATGGTATTGATGAAGTTGTTGTTGGTGGTGGTAGTGATGGTATTGATGAAGTTGTTGTTGGTGGTGGTAGTGATGGTATTGATGAAGTTGATGGTGGTGGTAGTGATGGTATTGATGAAGTTGTTGTTGGTGGTATTGATGGTATTGATGTAGTTGTCATTGTTGCTGCTGTTGGTGTTGATTTTATTTCAGTTGTTCTAGCTATTGCTTGGATTGTTATTATCGTTATTGTTGTTGCAATTATCGTTGTTATTGCCATGAAAGTTATTATCTGTATATATATATATATATATATATATATATATATATATATATATATATATATATATATATATATATATATATATATATATATATATATATATATATATATATATATATATATATATACGTCCCGTGTATATCAATTCCACATACATATACACCATGTATATTCTTTCCATGCATATACATGTATATATGCATTCCATGTTCTATCATCACATTTATACACATGACATGAATACAGAATACCTAGCATTCGTGTTCTGTCATGTATCTTATTATTCACCATGATGAAGTATACATGTGCATTGTTCTCACGTCATCCCCTCAGTATGTACCTTGGTATGTATGTTCACTGATGTGTACACTGGTATGTATGCACACTGATGTGTACACTGGTATATATGGACACTGATGTGTACACTGGTATATATGGACACTGATGTGTATACTGGTGTGTACGTAAGCTTGCATGTACATATGTTCACAGGTAATAAATACTGGTATGTATACCGGTATATACACACAAAACACTGGTATATACACATATTATACTGGTATGTACATATAGAGTGCTGGAATGTATATACAGGATATTGGTATGTACACACAGAATACTAGTATATACCCACAGGATACTGGTATGTACACACAAGACACTGATATGTACAAGCAGGATACTGGTATGTCCATTTATCTGTATATATATATATATATATATATATATATATATATATATATATATATATATATATATATATATATATATATATATATATATATATATATATATATATATGTGTGTGTGTGTGTGTGTGTGTGTGTGTGTGTACTCACCTAGTTCTCACCTAGTTGAGGTTGCGGGGGTCGAGTCCGAGCTCCTGGCCCCGCCTCTTCACTGATCGCTACTAGGTCACTCTCCCTGAGCCGTGAGCTTTATCATACCTCTGCTTAAAGCTATGTATGGATCCTGCCTCCACTACATCGCTTCCCAAACTATTCCACTTACTGACTACTCTGTGGCTTAAGAAATACTTCCTAACATCCCTGTGATTCATCTGTGTCTTCAACTTCCAACTGTGTCCCCTTGTTATTGTGTCCAGTGTCTGGAACATCCTGTCTTTGTCCACCTTGTCAATTCCTCTCAGTATTTTGTATGTCGTTATCATGTCCCCCCTATCTCTCCTGTCCTCCAGTGTCGTCAGGTTGATTTCCCTTAACCTCTCTTCGTAGAACATACCTCTTAGCTCTGGGACTAGTCTTGTTGCAAACCTTTGCACTTTCTCTAGTTTCTTTACGTGCTTGGCTAGGTGTGGGTTCCAAACTGGTGCCGCATACTCCAATATGGGCCTAACGTACACGGTGTACAGGGTCCTGAACGATTCCTTATTAAGATGTCGGAATGCTGTTCTGAGGTTTGCTAGGCGCCCATATGCTGCAGCAGTTATTTGGTTGATGTGCGCTTCAGGAGATGTGCCTGGTGTTATACTCACCCCAAGATCTTTTTCCTTGAGTGAGGTTTGTAGTCTGTGTGTGTGTGTGTGTGTGTAGATAGATAATCTAGTAAGGAAATTAAATATGATCAGGTTTGAGACATGGACAGTTGAAGGTAGCGTCAATTCTTTGGATCAAGAGCCCTTCGCCAGCACCGAATCATACTCCTTGTTTCAGAGTTTCATGCGTTTTGAAAAAAAAGTAAGTTATCTGTATTGTTTCCCAAGTTGAATTAATTTTTAATGAGGCGGTGGTAAGCAATTCGAGATACCAGTGTAACACAGAAAAAAAATTCTTCGTACCTGTCATAGTTGTTAAGGTTTGGTTAGTCTCTTGTCATGGTGATTTTTGTCCCCTTTCTCTCTCTCTTTCTCACTGTCTTGCGTGTGTTTTTTCCCCAGCTGTGTTGAGGGTGGGAGTGTAGCACCAGCACCAGCACCACACACTGACTAGCAGAGACAGCAAGGTCCCGGGCCAAACTTCAACCCACCTCCCTGGAGACCCACCTCACACACACAAACACACTCACACATACACACAGACACACACGAGCTTGCCAGGTCCCACGTCGTAATTTCTAATCAAACAACCCATTAATATCAGTGGGTTTTACGATAAAATTGTCAAAAATAGGCTTTTCTCAAGGAGTTAGTTCAGTTAAGAAGTGTTTTATGCTGTTTATGGAGGACTGAGATGTTTTGAAGCATACTCATGTTATTCCTCATTCAACACTTTCAGTGTTTTGCGTGCCGGGGGTGACCAATACTCTGGGAAGTTTTACCTGGTCGCCATGATCACCCGCTCACAGGTTGCACATTGCATCGTCCTATATTCCGTAAATTATCACCAAAAGGTTTTCCCAATTTGTCTCGCCTCTTGACTCCTCCTGTCTGATACGTAATGATTTACACCTGGAAGAGTTTTTCGCCCAAGTGAATCACGCTATCTGCTTCTCACTTTTCCTATTTTGAAGGGATAGGTAACGAACGCAGGCCTCGTGTTGGCTCTTATATACTCGTGGGTGAAACGTTGTGAGCTTTGAGAGGTTACTTAGCACACGATGTTGTGAAAGTGAGTCGCCAAGGGGTCGCAATTCAGTGGCTGTGTCAATCATTTATATCCTCGATATTGATCAGGTGAGCAGTAAAGAGGAGGGGGAGAGAGGCAGAGGAAGGGGAGGGAGGTATGGGAGGGGGAGGGAAGGAGGGAGGAGACGAGGAGAGAGTGAGAGTTGGAGGTGGCGTGGGTGGGGAGAATAGGGAATAAGTAGATGAATACAAAGAGAAATGGCAGGCAAATGGGGAGGAAAGGAGGACTGAAATAGAGGAAATGGAGTGTGATTGGGGTGGAATGAAAGGGGAAATAGGAGAGGAGTGGAGAGAAGTGAGACGAAATGGGGCTCAAGGCAAGAAAGAAAGCGGAAGATGAGGAGAATACGAGTGATAAAGGAGAAAGTAAGTGGAAGAAGCTGAGTTGAAAGAAAAAAGGGAATGGGTGGAACTCAGGAGAGGGGGGAAGAAAGGGATGTGGAGAGGAGGAGAAGTGGAAAGGAGGATAGGTGGGAAGGAGGAGAGGGGAAAGAAGGAGAGGTGGGGAAAGTGAGGAGTTGAGGAAGAGAATACGCAACTTTAATTCCCCAGCAACACCTGATGTTTAATTCCCTGTGTGCTCTAAATGTGTTATTTTTCTGCCTAAATTATATAGTAGTGTGTATGTGTGTGTGTGTGTGTGTGTGTGTGTGTGTGTGTGTGTGTGTGTGTGTGTGTGTGTGTGTGTGTGTGTGTGTGTGCGTGTGTGCGTGTGTGTGTGTGTGTGTGTGTGTGTGTGTGTGTGTGTGTGTGTGTGTGTGTGTGTGTGTGTGTGTGTGTGTGTGTGTGTGTGTGTGTGTGATAGACATACGACCTGAGTTTATAATGAACAGACCCACCACACCCTACACGTTTATGTACACACACACGTTCACACAAACACACACACACACACACACACACACACACACACACACACACACACACACACACACACACACACACACACACCACATGAAAATTACGAAAGGATAAAGATAAACAGAAACTGAGGACCTTAGCTGCACACCTCACGTCAAGAGAAAGACCCAGGGGTTAGCATAGTGCAGAGCATATTGCTGGAGGCTCATCCGCTCATCCGAATAACCTAAGTATCAAATGCTCCTCTAGCAAATCAAGACTTACCATTTAAGAATCTCAAGAAAGTCATTGAAGACTCTTTATGCAACATATTTCAGGCCAATCTTGGAGTATGCAGCACCACCATGGAACCCACCCTCTCGCCTAATGAAGTACTTAAAGATAACGGAAAAACTGCAGAAGTATTCAGTGAAATTATCATTGAGGCTAAATGAAATGAACCTGACAGCAATTTAGGTTAGAACAAGAAGAGACATTGTGATGACAAACAAAATACTGTTTGAGAGGCGAAGAAACAGATACATGATGGGAGTGCTGGAAGTTAAAGATACAGGTAGACACTGAAATGTCAGGAAGTACTACTTCAGCCTCAAATTCACCTACCACCTGCACTCACTTACCACCTAGACTCACTTGTCATCTACATTCACCTACATGACACATACACTCACTGAATAACTTGACTCTGCTTGCTGCTTGCCCTTACTTGCCTGCCTCTAGTCTGTCACCAACAATTTACGAAATCAACAGTGACTGATCAGAGACCTGAACGATATTTACAAATGGAGGAACAGGACTCCATTACAACTTGCGCTGAATAACCCAGACACATTTAGCGCTTAACCCCCTTTAAGACGGTGCTTTGAGGCTGGTGAGACGCTCTTGATTCAAGGAACTGAAGCTAGCCTTTTCTCTTTTAATTAAAATTTTTACCATTCCCCTGGAGTTTTCTTCACCTCTAAACATTTATCGCTTCCCCGTGAATATAAAAATATTTAGAAAATAAGTAAATGAATGAGGAAGCAAAGCTCTGAATCAACAAGAGAGTAATGAGTTGGGTAACATCAGTTATAGAAGGTTCACCGGTGTTTATATGGTCTGAATGGTGAATGATTGTAGGGAGAATGATTTAGGGGAGATGAAGACCCCGCCATTCGCCATACAGACTGTGTACACACTACTATTGAAGTGTCAAAATATTTTGATCTATATCGATCTAAAATTGAGTACTGATATCGTCAAAAAAATTATACTATTCTGTTACTACACACTAATACCAGAGATTACATACTCTGTTATTACCTTCATAGAATTATTATGATTAGACTGCAAGAATAAAATTAAAATATTTTACCCTAAAAATGTCTAGACAGTTTTCATTTTGCGTCACGAGTCTAAAAAAGGAATCTAACTCCCTCTCTGGTAAGGTATGTGAGTGCTCAAGCAAGGTATAACACGCTATTCTCTCCTATGAGAGGCCAGGCTCTCCCATAGGTTATATTCAGACATATATTATCAGCTCATGGTTCTAATCTACCTCAGGTATCCACACACGAGGGTGCCACCCAGGGGTAACTAGTGTCTGGCACCTACACACGAGGTTGTCACCCAGGGGTAAGTAGTGCCTGGCACCCAAACACAAGGGTGCCACCCAGGGTGTCTAGTGTCTGGACATCTAGGTGAGTCAGGCGGCTTGATCACCACACCCTTTCTGCTGTACTTAACGCGACATGCAACTCACACCAGAAGTTCTCGTGTTCAATCCTGGTTGAACCAGACTTTGTGAACAGTTCCCCTTACACCTGTCCGTTCCTTCTGTTGAATAGAGGAACCTTAATCTATCCTTTATCTATCTTAATCTATTTTCTTTACCAGATATTCAGTGCTTTTCTTTACACACATGTAAAGTATTTTGCCACGAGTTCCAATACGCTTTATTTTGTCCAGTGTTCCAGTACACTTTATTTTGTCCAGGGTTCCAGTACACTTTATTTTGTCCAATGTTCCAGTACACTTTATTTTGTCCATGGTTCCAGTACACTTTATTTTGTCCAGGGTTCCAGTACACTTTATTTTGTCCAGTGTTCCAGTACACTTTATTTTGTCCAGGGTTCCAGTACACTTTATTTTGTCCAGAGTTCCAGTACACTTTATTTTGTCCAGTGTTCCAGTACACTTTATTTTGTCCAGTGTTCCAGGACACTTTATTTTATCCAGGGTTCCAGTACACTTTATTTTGTCCAGGGTTCCAGTACACTTCATTTTGTCCAGTGTTCCAGTACACTTTATTTTGTCCAGGGTTCCAGTACACTTTATTTTGTCCAGGGTTCCAGTACACTTTATTTTGTCCAGTGTTCCAGTACACTTTATTTTGTCCAGGGTTCCAGTACGCTTTATATTGTCCAGTGTTCCAGTACACTTTATTTTGTCCAGGATTCCAGTACACTTTATTTTGTTCAGGGTTCCAGTACACTTTATTTTGTCCAGGGTTCCAGTACACTTTATTTTGTCCAGGGTTCCAGTACACTTTATTTTGTCCAGTGTTCCAGTACACTTTATTTTGTCCAGGGTTCCAGTACACTTTATATTGTCCAGTGTTCCAGTACACTTTATTTTGTCCAGGGTTCCAGTACACTTTATTTTGTCCAGGGTTCCAGTACACTTTATTTTGTCCAGGGTTCCAGTACACTTTATTTTGTCCAGGGTTCCAGTACACTTTATTTTGTCCAGTGTTCCACTACACTTTATTTTGTCCAGGATTCCAGTACGCTTTATATTGTCCAGTGTTCCAGTACACTTCATTTTGTCCAGGGTTCCAGTACACTTTATTTTGTCCAGGGTTCCAGTACACTTTATTTTGTCCAGTGTTCCAGTACAATTTATTTTGTCCAGAGATCTAATGTACTTTACTTTATCACTTTATTTAATAGCAAAATATAATTTTATTGTGGGAATCGAAACAAAACTTTATTACAGAGTAAATTTGACTATATTTATACGATAAAATATTTTATTATTTCCATTATTGCCATTTTTAAAATACTGAGACAATCTCATATCTAAAATTCTATTGTATTTGCTTTACTAGTCAATAAAATATCCAGTTTTATTTTTTTTTACTATTAGTATATTTTTTCTAACATTATTTTTGCATTTTCATTGTCCTCATTATCTTTATTTCAGTAATTATATATTTGTATAAATAGTTTTGTTTTTATTTTTTATGCTGTGTTTGGTTGTTGTATTGTTTTTATTTAATAAAATACATTAATTTATTTGTATTTCTAATAACCTACCTGACATAATTTACTGTTTTTTTTTATTAATAATAAAAATATTGTATTCAGCTATTTGTTGTTACAGGGGTCGAAACTCAGCTCCTGGCCTCGCCTCTTCACTGATCGCTACTAGGTCCTCTCTCTCCCTGCTCCATGAGGTTTATCATACCTCGTCTTAGAGCTATGTATGGCTCCTGTTTTAACTACGTCACTTGCCAGACTATTCCACTTCCTGACAACTCTATGACTGAAGAAATATTTCCTAACATCCCTGTGATTCATCTGATTCTTCAACTTACAATTGTGACCCCATGTTTCTGTGTCCCCTCTCTGGAACATCCTGCCTCTGTCCACCTTATCTATTCCTCTCAGTATTTTGAATGTCGTTATCATGTCTTCCCTGACCCTCCTGTCCTCCAGTGTTGTCAGGCTGATTTCCCTTAACCTTTCTTCATAGGACATTCTCCTTAGCTCTCGAACTACCCTTGTTGCAAATCTTTGCACTTTCTCTAATTTCTTAACGTGCTTGACCAGGTGTGGGTTCCAGACTGGTGCTGCGTACTCCGGTTTGGGCCTGAGGTATACGGTGTACAGTGTACTGAATGATTCCTTACTTACTGTCAGGTGGTATACGTGAAAGAATTTAAGAAAAAATTTGATTATTCTGGAATGTTGAGGTAAAATTATGATACTGACGTCAGATATAGGAGTTATTACACACACACACACACACACACACACACACACACACAAACAAACACACACACACCCTGATGACACTGGAGTGCAAGAAGGATAACGGAGACTTGATAAAGACGTATAAAATACTGAGAGGATGTGACAAGGTGGATAGTAACAGAAAGTTTCAGAGATGTGACACAGCAACAAGGAGACACAACTGAAAGCTGAAACTCAGATGAGTCACAGGGATGTTAAGAAATATTTCTTCAACTTTTGAGTAGTCAGAGAGTGGAACAATCTGGAGAGTGATGTAGTGGAGGCAGCATCTATACATAGCTTTAAGAAGAGGTATGATAAGGCTCTTGGAGAAGGGAGAGAGAGGACCTAGTTGCGACCAGGGAAGAGGTGGGACCAAGGGCTGTGAATCGAACCCTGTAACCACATATAGGTGAGTGCATACACAAATCATATATGAGTCATAGGGATGTTAGGAAATATTCCTTCAGCCTTAATGTTGTCAGAAAGTTGAACGACATGGACAGTGGAGTGGTAGAGGCAGGATCAATACATAGCTTTATGACGAGGCATGATAAAACACTTGAAGCCTGGATGCTTGCTTCTATTGGCAAGCATCTTGAAACTTGACCCTTATAGCCACATATAAGTGAGTATACACACACACACACACACACACACTGTCTCTGTCTCTCTGTCTCTCTGTCTTTCTCTCTCTCTCTCTCTCTCTCTCTCTCTCTCTCTCTCTCTCTCTCTCTCTCTCTCTCTCTCTCTCTCTCTCTCTCTCTCTCTCTCTCTCTCTCTCTCTCTCTCTCTCTCTCTCTCTCTCCTCTCTCTCTCTCGGGAAGGAAGACATAAAACGGAAGTGTCACCGGAAATGAGAGTTCCCACGCTTAAAATTACTCTGGCTCTGTGGCTCTCAGCAGGAAATTGAAAGCATATATGTAACAGGATAATGGATGATCAACAGGTGAGGCTGCCAGCACGACTTCCCTTTAACTACAAGAATACTCACACACTTTATGAATATTCTTGACAGTGAAAAAAGTGTTTTAAGGTCAAAGAGAATAAAAGTCCTACCAATACCGATGATTTTTTATGAATAAGATACATGTACAAT
The DNA here is from genome assembly GCF_038502225.1 of Cherax quadricarinatus. Classification (NCBI taxonomy): domain Eukaryota; kingdom Metazoa; phylum Arthropoda; class Malacostraca; order Decapoda; family Parastacidae; genus Cherax; species Cherax quadricarinatus. The sequence goes on from NC_091368.1 coordinate 1,841,915, forward strand.
ACCTGGATATCTTCATTCGATAAATTTTTAGTACGTGGTATATCTATTTTCAATATATTGAGAGATACATACCTCTTAATGCATATATAGTGAGAAATACACACTTCTCAGTGTATATATAGAGAGAGAGAAATACGCACCTCTTAATATACATATACTCAGATATACACACTTCTTAGCATATATATAA
>NC_091368.1:1847104-1857104 GCF_038502225.1 Cherax quadricarinatus
ATATATATATATATATATATATATATATATATATATATATATATATATATATATATATATATATATATATATATATATATATATACATATATATATATATATATATATATATATATATATATATATATATATATATATATATATATATATATATATATATGTCGTGCCGAATAGGCAGAACTTGCGATCTTGGCCTAAATAGCAACGCTCATCTTCCCATGTATGACAAGCGAAAATTTGTGTATGCAATAATTTCGCCAAAATCATTCTGAACCTAACGAAAAAAATATATTTCACTGTGTTTGTTTAGCATTAAATTATTATAAACAAATCTAAAATATATTTAGTTGGGTTAGGCTAAAATAAACTGTTCTTGTTATAATAAGGTTAGGTAAGTTTTCTAAGATTCTTTTGGTGCAAAATTAATTTTTTTTACATTAACATTAACGAAAAAATATATCTTTAAATGCATAAGAGAAAATTTTAGAAAGGGCTTAATTTTAAATGAGTTCTTGCTAATTGACCAGTTTTACATATTCGGCACGACATATATATATAATATACATATAATATACATACACATATATATATATATATATATATATATATATATATATATATATATATATATATATATATATATATATATATATATATATATATATATATATATATATATATTTAACAAACCGGCCGTATCCCACCAAGGCAGGGTGGCCCAGAAAGAAAAACAAAAGTTTCTCTTTTTAAATTTAGTAATTTATACAAGAGAAGGGGTTACTAGCCCCTTGCTCCTGGCATTTTAGTCGCCTCTTACAACACGCATAGCTTACGGAGGAAGAATTCTGTCCCACTTCCCCATGGAGATAAGAGGAAATAAACAAGAACAAGAACTAGTAAGAAAATAGAAGAAAACCCAGAGGGGTGTGTATATATATTTATGCTTGTACATGTATGTGTAGTGTGACCTAAGTGTAAGTAGAAGCAGCAAGACGTACCTGAAACCTTGCATGTTTATGAGACAAAAAAATGGACACCATCATGACTACCATCATGTAAAACAATTACAGGCTTTCGTTTTACACTCACTTGGCAGGACAGTAGTATCTCCCTGGGTGGTTGCTGTCTACCAACCTACTACCTAGGATATATATATATATATATATATATATATATATATATATATATATATATATATATATATATATATATATATATATATGCTCTTTGCTGATGACACTGTGCTCTAGGGAGATTCTGAAGAGAAGTTGCAGAGATTGGTGGATGAATTTGGTAGGGTGTGCAAAAGAAGAAAATTAAAGGTGAATACAGGAAAGAGTAAGGTTATGAGGATAACAAAAAGATTAGGTGATGAAAGATTGAATATCAGATTGGAGGGAGAGAGTATGGAGGAGGTGAATGTATTCAGATATTTGGGAGAGGATGTGTCAGCGGATGGGTCTATGAAAGATGAGGTGAATCATAGAATTGATGAGAGGAAAAGAGTGAGTGGTGCACTTAGGAGTCTGTGGAGACAAAGAACTTTGTCCTTGGAGGCAAAGAGGGGAATGTATGAGAGTATAGTTTTACCAACGCTCTTATATGGGTGTGAAGCATGGGTGATGAATGTTGCAGCGAGGAGAAGGCTGGAGGCAGTGGAGATGTCATGTCTGAGGGCAATGTGTGGTGTGAATATAATGCAGAGAATTCGTAGTTTGGAAGTTAGGAGGAGGTGCGGGATTACCAAAACTGTTGTCCAGAGGGCTGAGGAAGGGTTGTTGAGGTGGTTCGGACATGTAGAGAGAATGCAGCGAAACAGAATGACTTCAAGAGTGTATCAGTCTGTAGTGGAAGGAAGGCGGGGTAGGGGTCGGCCTAGGAAAGGTTGGAGAGAGGGGGTAAAGGAGGTTTTGTGTGCGAGGGGCTTGGACTTCCAGCAGGCATGCGTGAGCGTGTTTGATAGGAGTGAATGGAGACAAATGGTATTTAATACTTGACGTGCTGTTGGAGTGTGAGCAAAGTAACATTTATGAAGGGGTTCAGGGAAACCGGCAGGCCGGACTTGAGTCCTGGAGATGGGAAGTACAGTGCCTGCACTCTGAAGGAGGGGTGTTAATGTTGCAGTTTAAAAACTGTAGTGTAAAGCACCCTTCTGGCAAGACAGTGATGGAGTGAATGATGGTGAAAGTCTTACTTTTTCAGGCCACCCTGCCTTGGTGGGAATCGGCCAGTGTGATAATAATAAAATAATAATATATATATATACATATATATATATATATATATATATATATATATATATATATATATATATATATACATAAATATATATACATATATATATATATATATAAATATATATACATATATATATACATATATATATATATATATATAAATATATATACATATATATACATAAATATATATAAATGTATATATAAATATATATATATATATATATAAATATATATACATATATATATATATATAAATATATATACCTATATATATATATATAATTAACAGGATTTGGGAAGAATTTAATAATACACTGGACAAATAATAATTTTTTAAATTTTCTTGGGTAGAATAGTTTGTTGGTGGGTTGTGCAAAGGACCTGTCCAGTTGGGCCGGCTTGGGTCAGGTGTTTAACCGTTGTGGGATCTGATAGTGAGGTGTTGGCCAGACCCGTAATATACCTTCCTTGGATGCTTTACTTTCATAGTTCCTTGATAATGTGAGTAGTCACGAAAGCGCTTGGAATTTCTCTATTCTTTCAGAGTGGTTGTTTTGCATATTCTGAAATCACCTATTTACTGTGATCTTATTGCATATATATATATATATATATATATATATATATATATATATATATATATATATATATATATATATATATATATATATATATATATATATATATATATATATATATATATATATATATATATATATATATATATATATATATATATATATATATATATATATATATATATTTATATATATATATATATATATATATATATGTATATATATATATATATATATATATATATATATGTACATATATATATATATATATATATATATATATATATATATATATATATATATATATATATATATATATATATATATCAACACAGAAAACGGGCTGCAGATGGTTCAATATTGAGGGAAGAAAAACCCATAAAGAAAAAAAGCTATTTCATGAGCCTGCATCTAGCTGGACACGAGACAGTCCAGCACGCGAGCCGTGGATGGGGTAAGACGTGGGGAAGGGGAGATGTTTGGAGGGGACGGAGTTGGGGGAGGGAAATAGATGCGGCGGAAAATTGGGTAGGGGAAGTTTTATTATCGTGTTTTGTGGCTATTGTATGTCCACATCTTCATCTATAAACACAAACACACACGCACATGCAGGCTCACACACACACACACTCATAAATAGATCCACACTCACACACACACACACACACACACACACACTTACTCACACACAGACACACACACAGACACACACACACACACACACACACACACACACACACACACACACACACACACACACACACACACACACACACACACACACACACACAACCACACTCACAAACACACCCACACACATTTTTTCACTCTCAAGCTGGAAACGGGAGTTCTACCTTCAATACTCCTCCTGGCAAGTTCTGAATATAAATTATAGTTAAATAAGACCGATGGATGATATTTTCTATTTCCTACCTTTTTCAGATGCTCACGACACTGTCAGTAAAGTGTTGGTTGTTTACGAATAGTGAGACTTACTACTATATTCCTGTGCTGTAACTTGAATTTAGTCATTTGTCTGTAGACACGTTTTTTGAGGCCTTTACTGTTTTTTGAGGCTTTTATTTTAAGAGGCACGAGCCAGCGAGACGAACCAGAGATATCTGAGCCAGCGAAACTCTAGCCAGAGAGACACTAACTACCTAGATTCCAGCCAGAGAGACTGTTAACTGCTATGTCCTACCATGCTAGATTCTAACCAACTATATTCTAGCCAGCGAGACTCTAACCAGCGAGGTTCTAGCCAGCAAGGTTATAGCCGAAGAGACTCTGTAAACGTTCGACGTAGCCACCATTCTGAGACACAATGACAGACACAGACTCAGAAAGACAGACACCGAGTGGAGCCAGAGGTGCCATGAGGCAGAAAAATAAGCGTCTGTCTGTCTAGACATATAAGTGTGGCTTCAACGCTCTTATAAATGCACATAGTAATACATGGGAGTTTATGTTAGTACGTGAGAGTTCTTGGGAGAACTTTGTAGAGAATTTTGAAATCCACATCGAGGATATCTATTTAGAACTATATTCCTCTGTCTTGATTAAGGACTATCGTGGATTATCTGGGTGGATGAGTCAGTATATAATGTGTGTACATAAACACAATATTAATCACCAGTGTGTACATGCATGTAATATTATTTAAGTATAGAGTGTAAAACTTATCGTTTACACAGTAAATGTAGCGGTTAGCATTTACATACCTGGCAGCCCGTCACCGGAAGCTACAACAGGTGTGGGTTCGCCTGAAAGAAGAAAAAAAAAAAGTTTTTTTAGTACCATGGTGCCTTCTGCAGTCCTATGAGCCACAGGCAGCAACAGCCTGATTGATCAGGGGATCAATAGGAAGAATTTGAGGCCCAGGCCAGGTTGCTATAGGACTCTCGATAGTTGTTACGGGTATATCACAGGTAAGCCATGTTATTATATCCTGTTCCTCATTCTCCTGAGTTATTATAGCTTTCATTTACATTATTATTATTGGAATTATTATTATTATTATTCAACACTCAACTTTGTTTATATATATATATATATATATATATATATATATATTTATATATATATATATATATGTATATATTTATATATATATATATATATATGTATATATTTATATATATATATATATATATGTATATATTTATATATATATATATATGTATATATTTATATATATATATATATGTATATATTTATATATATATATATGTATATATTTATATATATATATATATGTATATATTTATATATATATATATATATGTATATATTTATATATATATATATATATATATATATATATATATATATATATATATATATATATATTGTGTGTGTGTGTGTGTGAGGATAAAATACACCAAATTTGGTCAAATACGCCCACAGAGTTTCCTCTCAGGATGGGAGATGGACTCTTGGCTAACATGGCACATTTTTTTAACACATTATCTCTACACTTCTCCTTCTCTTCTTTCTCTAATTTTTCTTTTTGCATCTGGTAACTTTTTATTTCTCATTTTTTTTATTTTTTTTATTTATCCGTTGAGGCGTTACCTAGTTCTTTAATATTTCCTCTTATTTCCTGGTTCTGTTCCTCTTTTCTCTCTGTCTCTCTCTGTCTGTCTGTTTGTCTGTCTGTCTGTCTCTCTCTCTCTCTCTCTCTCTCTCTCTCTCTCTCTGTTTTTCAAATTTTTTTTTCCATCTTATTTATTTTCCTTCTTCCTCCACTTCTGTCCAGCGAGCTTCCTTGCTGCTGGTGAGGGGCTCTTGATCTAAGGAATTGGATCTATGCTTTATTTCCTTGTATCGAGTCTGAATGCCTTCAATCCCCCCCAGACGCTGTATGACCCATACTGGTTTAGCGCCCCCATGAATGAAATAATAATAATAATAACAACCCTTCATCCTCTCTCTACCTCTTCTTCCTCCTCCTCTTCCTTCTCTTCCTTCTCCTTCCTCCGCTTCATAGTAACAAAATGCACCATCACGCCACTTACGTCGGAAATCCTCCCAGTTAATGGAGACGAGCGACCTTGTTGGCAACACCCGCAGCGCCTCCAGTCAAGGAATATCAATATCACAGCGTTGCCACCTTCCGCCCCGTCATACGCTTGCTACTTTCAGCGATTTCTGCTCCACCCTTGCCAGATGCAGCAGTTCCGCTAAATGTTGCCTTTTCCGCTTCTCTAGATTACTAGATTTTACATTTAAAACTTCCTCCCATAAGGCAGAGCAATTTTTAATACACCTCTGCTAGACGCAGCAACTTCTACTGCATTCTGCTATATGTAGCGCTTTCTCACCTTCCAGATTTTTACTGTGGGCAGAGATGGTAAGAAAACAGCTGTTAAATTGTCACAGATTTCTCACAGTAATGCGGTCTTTTGCAGTCTTTCTGTTGAAAGCTTCGTAGCTCAGTGGTACTGCGTTTTATCTGATGGTGTCCCGTAGCTCGATTGCTAGCGCACTCAACTCACACACTGAGGTCCGTTGTTCGATCTCTGGTACGGCTGGAAACATTAGGAGGTGTTTCCTTAAGGCACCTGCTATCCCTGTTCACCTATCTTTAAAATTGCTACCTGGGTGTTAGTCGACTGGTGTGGGTCGCATCCTGGGGACAAAACTGACCTAATTTACCCGAAATGCTCTGCATAACAAGCGACTTTCTATATAGCAGTATGTCAGTGATGTCAGCTATAGTCTGTATACCTTGTACATGTACTTGTAAAAGAAAAGATTTTTATTATTATTATTATTATTATTATTATTATTATTATTATTATTATTATTATTATTATTATTATTATTATTAGTTATTATTATTATTATTATTATTATTATTATTATTATTATTATTATTATTATTATTATTATTATTATTATTATTATTATTATTATTATTATTATTATTATTATTATTATTAGTTATTATTATTATTATTATTATTATTATTATTATTATTATTATTATTATTATTATTATTATTATTAGTATTAGTATTATTATTATTATTATTAATTATTATTATTATTAATATTATTATTATTATTATTATTATTATTATTATTATTATCATTATTACCATTATCATTATCATTATTACCATTATTATTATTATTATTATTATTATTATTATTATTATTATTATTATTATTATTATTATTATTGTAAGTATTATCTATTATTACATGCCAGGATTATCTACCACTGTAGGACACTTAAGGGTTTGGCGCTTCCCATAAAAAATAATATAAAAGAAAAGTAACTCCGGGAAATGGTTGTATCGGCAGTGCCAGGCACTCAGGCAGTGCCAGGCACTCAGGCACTCACCCTCCAAAGGATTTTACGGTCTGATAAATAACATTAAGTTTACGGCTGTGGACCAGAGCCTTGGACTAGGTCCCTGAACCACGGCCGAAGACCTCAACTTTCGGATCTGATGCGAAAATAGTTTTAGTAAACAAATATATATATATATATATATATATATATATATATATATATATATATATATATATATATATATATATATATATATATATATATATATATTTAAGGTCATTACGCTCAACACATCCTTTAAATTCATGGGAAGTATTGTGAAAGATGAAGTGAGTCATAGAAATGATGAGGGGAAAAGGGTTAGTGGTGTACTTAGGAGTCTTTGGAGACAAAAACCTTGTCCATGGAAGCAAAGAGGGGAATGTATGAGAGTATAGTTATACCAACGCTCTTATATGAGTGTGAAGCACGGGTGGTGAATGTTGTAACAAGGAGAAGGCTGGAGGTAGCGGAGATGCCATGTCTGAGCAATGTGTGGTGTCAATATAATGCAGAGAATTCGTAGTTTGGAAATTAGGAGGAGGTGCGGGATTACCAAGACTATTATCCAGAGGGCTGAGGAGGGGTTGGTGAGGTGGTAGAATGACTTCGAGAGTGTATAAATCTGTAGTGAATGGAAGGCGGGCTAGGGGTGGGCCTAGGAGAGGTTGGAGAGAGGGGGTAAAGGAGGTTTTGTGTGTGAGGGGCTTGGTCTTCCAGCAAGCGTGCCTGAGTGTGTTAGAAGCAAATGGAGACAAATGGTTTTTAATACTTGACATGCTGTTGGAGTGTGAGCAAGGTAACATTTTTGATGGGATTCAAGATTTCCGGCATGCCAGACTTGAGTCCTGGAGATGGGAAGTACAGTGCCTGCACTCTGAAGGAGAGGTGTTAATGTTGCGATTTTATAACTGTAGTGTAAGCTCGCCTCTTGTAAGACAGTGATGGAGCGAATGATGGTGAAAGTTTTTCTTTTTCGGCCCTCCATGCCTAGGTGGGAAACGGCCGATGTGTTAGTAAAAAAAATAAAAAATATATTATAATTTTTTTAATTGTTGTTACTGTTGTTTTCATGGGGAAACGTTAAATCTGTATGGGCTATACAGCGCTAATGGCTTGGCAGGTAATTAGGTTTGATGCTTTGAAGAAGTGTGCAGCTCAAAATCTTAGGATCACGAACCCCTCTTCTATTCTTAAAGGGACTCGACTTGGGAAGTCCACTATGGGCTGGAGGGAAACTATATTTATATCCAATGAACCGATAATTCTCCCCCTGGCAATTATAAGTGGCCGTGAAGTTTTAAACCGGCTCTCTGAGGGGTGCCATGAATGTTCCTTTGATCCCTGTTCCAAAAAGCAACTTGGACTGGTGGCTAAAGGTTACGTATAGCCTCAATGACCCTCGTGTAGTAGATAGGTTTCAAATTAAATTGACCAGCCATTTACAGAAACAATAGTTTGATCTTAGCCAGCCAATTAGAGAAAAGAATAGTTTGATCTAATTACACACAGTGTTGGACAATGGGAATCTAAGGTGTAATTTGGTCTGTATCACAGTAATACTCCTGGAAAATACACCTGGCAATCTTCAGTAACAAAAATATACTTAATATATTAGTATGGTATGCAATACCACAAATTAATGATATACACATGCGCAACACTTGGGTAACTTAATTCTAGCCATTAATGACACCCAGATGTTGCAATGGTGTCTTATTCATCAAGAATGCAGTTACACATATCAGGGTGACTGACTCCCAGTTGAATTTAAAATAAAACATAGAATGCAGAGAGTCCTCTGAAGAACTGGTGTTTCAGTACACGAAAGCGCCGAAGACTTAGATATACAAGCCAAGGATAAGACTAGGATTAATAAATCAAGGATAACAGAATTTACTTAACAAGAAACTGATGATATATCAACCAAATAATAACGAGTATTTTTTAAGTGGTAAAAATATTCTTCAAAATTTCCATGAGATTATATCTGCAAATTGTATATTATACATTAGCTATTTGAGGAAGTTGTATTATGCGTATTAACTGCAATAGCTTGAGCGATGTAATTATGTCCATTGGGGTCAGATACAGACCCATTGTGACCTCTCTAATCATTTTTTTGAGGTATTTTTCACAGGATGGGCAGCGGGTGCGCAATAACCAGCAGCTCAGCCGGAACAACCAAGAGTAATATAGTGAAACGTGGATTGCAGATCCCGTAGACTTTTAGACCTATTCCTGGACGAGAGGTTGACAGAATAAACTGACATATGTTTACCTGGAGAGTTTACCTGGAGAGAGTTCCGGGGGTCAACGCCCCCGCGGCCCGGTCTGTGACAGTTCTTCGCTGTGAGCAGAGTTTTGTAAATAGAGTTCATAGAGCTCTATGACGAGCCAAAGGTTGGAGGTCTACGCAGAACGAGAGGCTGGCATAATCAAAGCTGGTTTTCTTTAAATGTTGTTGTTATAATGGACTCCTCTGACTGCTGGCCCACACAACTGTCTTCGCTCTGCTTGATAAAACCTTCATTAATTTTGATCACAGTCAGTGATGGAAGCGAAAAAAAATGCAATTTTTAAATATAGTTCGTTTCTGACCTGTTTCAGTTTTATGATGGCTTGTTTCAGTTCTCTGGTGACCTGTTTCAGTAACCTGAAACAGGCCATTGAAATATATATATACTATATATATATATATATATATATATATATATATATATATATATATATATATATATATATATATATATATATATATATATATATATATATATATATATATATATATATATATAATAAACTCCCTGTAACGCAAATTGATCGCAGTATGCTGGAAC
>NC_091368.1:1862104-1874604 GCF_038502225.1 Cherax quadricarinatus
CCTTTCAGAGTGCAGGTACTGTACTTCCCACCTCCAGAACTACAACATTGCCACCCATACTTTCAGAGTGCAGGTACTGTACTTCCCACCTTCAGAACTACAACATTGCCACCCATACTTTCAGAGTGCAGGTACTGTACTTCCCACCTCCAGAACTACAACATTGCCACCCATACTTTCAGAGTGCAGGTACTGTACTTCCCACCTCCAGAACTACAACATTGCCACCCATACTTTCAGAGTGCAGGTACTGTACTTCCCACCTCCAGAACTACAACATTGTCACCCATACTTTCAGAGTGCAGGTACTGTACTTCCCACCTTCAGAACTACAACATTGTCACCCATACTTTCAGAGTGAAGGTACTGTACTTCCCGCCTTCAGAACTACATTTCCACCCATCCTTTCAGAGTGCAGGTACTGTACTTCCCACCTCCAGGGCTACAACATACCCACTCCTCCTTCAGAGTGCAGTCACTATACCTCCCACCTTCTGGATTCAAATTCGGCTGACCAGTTTTCCCTAAATCCCTTCATAAATGAGATGGCGATAAGTCCATAGCTTATATCTATGTACATAAAAGAATGATCATATTGTTAGGCAAAATATAACAAAAAAATTTAAGTCTCCTTAAAATGTTTTAAACGTACATTTTAACAGACATTATTGTATAGATTTATTGATATAAATCATTTACAGTTGAAGGGCAAAATCTAGTTCAATGTTCAAATGAAGATTAGGATTTGTTTCCAAATGGAATTAACTGCGATTTTAGACTTTATGTAACGAGGAGGTAAAGGTCAGGCAAAGGTCGCTGGCTCTAGTAACTCCAGCCAATCATAATTAACCTGAGTAATTACAGGGCCATTTATTGAACCTTTCAAGAAGCATTGCGGACCAATCAGCAACACGTTAATGGCTTTCAGAGAGCCAATTACCTACGTCTTGTCTACGAAGGTAAGTACTTCTTAAGTCATGTAATTAGTACCTTACTAAGGTAAGAAGCAACAACTACCTTGTTTAGCATGTATGAAGGTCAATAAATATTCAATTAAAGAATGAAACACTTGTACAACATCTTTACTGACGGAACGTTTCGCTAGCCAGTGTCTTCTTTGTATTGGACTGACGAAGTCACTTGCTGTCGAAACGTTTCCTCAATAAAGATTCCCAGATGTTGAACAAGTGTCTAATTTGTCAACTTTTTTGACTTTATAAAGCTGCACATAGAGCGTGTAACTCAGTGTATATACACTCAGTTATACACACTGTGTATGCATTGAGTGGTGTGTATATCACTGTATATGCGCTCTGTGTTTACTTTACTAAGTCAGGTATTAAAGTATTCTTGACTGGAAATACACAGGTGGCAAGGAAACTTAATGACGCCTAGTGCAGTAGATAGGCTTCAAACCTAATTCATTCCACGGCCTCTGTTCGACGCCCAGACATACCCTTGAATGCCAGAATAGAGACACTTTTGACAGCAGAATCCTTGTGTTCAGAATGATATCAGATTTCCACACGATGGAAGACGCTAATGCGATGTTTTTCTCCCACAGTGAGGCTTTGGTTGTGACTTGACGATGGGTCGAAACAGACTGAAACGTTGTCATACGTTTCATCCCCTGACAGCAGGTCATTTAGTGGGAGTCTTTGTGTATTGTTCCCGCTAAGGAATTTTGACTTTTATTCTTCACAGATTTATCAAGCTAGATAAAAACACAATAATCTCTGTCTCTGTTTCTCTGTCTCTCTCTCTTTCTCTCTCTCTCTCTCTCTCTCTCTCTGTCTCTATCTCTCTCTCTCTCTCTCTCTCTCTCTCTCTCTCTCTCTCTCTCTCTCTCTCTCTCTCTCTCTCTCTCTCTCTCTCTCTCTCTCTCTCTCTCTCTCTCTCTCTCTCTCTCTCTCTCTCTCTCTCTCTCTCTCTCTCTCTCTCTCTCTCTCTCTCTCTCTCTCTTTCTCTCTCTCTCCTCGTAGTTTATATTGGTATATCTTCCTTAGCGAGACCTCACACCCTGAATAATTGAAAGCAACTCTCTCTCTCTCTCTCTCTCTCTCTCTCTCTCTCTCTCTCTCTCTCTCATCACACAGTTCTGCCGTTCCTAAGTTTATCCTTCGCTTCCTAACTTCTATTTCGAACACTCACCGTTCCTAAACTTCTCGTTCCCATTCCCAACGTCTTTCATTCATCACAACATTACTATATTTCCACCGTCAGTCATTTCTCAGTTTCATTTTACAGTTTTAATCGTTTTTTCCTGCACAGTAATACTACTACTACTACTACTACTACTACTACTACTACTACTACTACTACTACTACTACTACTATTACTACTACTACTACTACAATTACTATTATTATTATTATTATTATTTTTATTATTATTATTATTATTATTATTATTATTATTATTATTATTATTATTATTATATAAGCAAGAATATAAATTGGTCTTCATGTGCCGAATAAAACACTTCACTTCACCTCTGAAACTACACGTGAAATATAAACACTGGAAGCGGGGCTTCTCATATTACGTTTCGCCCGTTGCTGGAAAGTGGTGAAGCGAAGAATTGAGTGAAACGTTAGGGAGAAAAGTTTCATTCCTTCCAGTGACTGTATTATTCTTAGTTCGGTAGTGATTTTGGTCACCTCTTAAAATACGGTTGTTCTTCCTTTTGAAGTTACACCATTAACCCTTAGAAGTGAGTTCCCACTTCCCCACACAGTTCCCACTTCCTCCACACAGTTCCCACTTCCCCCACACAGTTCCCACTTCCCCCACACAGTTCCCACTTCCCCCACAGTTCCCACTTCCCCCACACAGTTCCCACTTCCCCCACAGTTCCCACTTCCCACACAGTTCCCACTTCCCCCACAGTTCCCACTTCCTCCACAGTTCCCACTTCCCAGAACAGTTCCCACTTCCCCCACACAGTTCCCACTTCCCCCACAGTTCCCACTTCCCCCACACAGTTCCCACTTCCCCCACAGTTCCCACTTCCCACACAGTTCCCACTTCCCCCACACAGTTCCCACTTCCCCCACAGTTCCCACTTCCCACACAGTTCCCACTTCCCCCACACAGTTCCCACTTCCCCCACAGTTCCCACTTCCCACACAGTTCCCACTTCCCACACAGTTCCCACTTCCCCCACACAGTTCCCACTTCCCCCACAGTTCCCACTTCCCACACAGTTCCCACTTCCCCCACACAGTTCCCACTTCCTCCACAGTTCCCACTTCCCACACAGTTCCCACTTCCCCCAAACAGTTCCCACTTCCTCCACAGTTCCCATTTCCCACACAGTTCCCACTTCCCCCACACAGTTCCCACTTCCTCCACAGTTCCCACTTCCCACACAGTTCCAACTTCCCCCACACAGTTCCCACTTCCCCCACACTGTTCCCACTTCCCCCACAGTTCCCACTTCCACCACAGTTCCCACTTCTCCCACACAGTTCCCACTTCCCCCACAGTTTCTACTTCCCTTTTAGTTTTCACTTCCCCCCACAGTTCCCACTTCCCCCACAGTTCCCACTTCCCCCACCGTTCCCACTTCCCCCACAGTTCCCACTTCCCCCACAGTTCCCACTTCCCCCACAGGCTCATGTTTTCCCACTTTCATTACCAAGCTTATGTTTCCCACTTTCAGTACGAGGTTCATAAGTTCTCGTGGGAACACACAAGTGGCAAGTATCTGAATTTTCCCAGAAATCCCCTGATTTTTTGTCACTCTCACATATTATAATTATTATTATTTGGATTATTATTATTAGTAGTAGTAGTAGTAGTAGTATTAGTATTAGTGTTAGTATTAATGATATTTATTGGGAAGCGTTGATGTGAGAAATCATGAAATTCCTTGTAATTTCACTAATTTTTCACAGTGGTTGGTTTGCATATTGTGATATCACCTGTTTTCTGTGACATATATATATATATATATATATATATATATATATATATATATATATATATATATATATATATATATATATATATATATATATATATATATATATATATATTTATTTATTTATTTATTTATTTATTTATTTATTTATTTATTTAGTAATTTTAGCATACATACAGAGGTACAAAAAAAATACAGGTAAGAGCAGCATGCCAAAGCCACTTATATGCATAGCATTACGGACTGGCTTAAAATTAACTTAAGATTAACTAAGCAATGATGAAATCAGTGATAAAACATTATTGTAAACAGATAACTATAAAGCACAAATGAGTATTACAAAGACAGGTCATATGGTTGCATGCATTGCTTTTCATTCAGTAGAATGGAGTATTCTGTTAGGTAGTGTATTTAAAAAAAATAACAAAGTTAGGTTTAACATTTGTGTGTAACATTTAGGATATACAATTTATAAGGTTCAGTTATTCAGTATTTATTTGGTTTTGAGTGAGTAAGTGATCTTTGAGAAGAGACTTGAATTTATAAACAGGTAGTGTTTCTTTTATATTTACAGGTAATGAATTCCAGATTTTAGGGCCTTTTATGTGCATTGAGTTTTTGCATAGTGTGAGATGGACACGAGGAACATCAAAGAGTGATCTGTGCCTTGTGTTATGGTCATGTGTTCTGTTGAGGTTGGCAAGGAGATGTTTAAGGGGAGGGTTAATATCAGAGTTAAGTGTTCTATGTATGTAATAGGTGCAATAATAAGTATGGATGTTTTGTATGGTGAGTAGGTTGAGTGTTTTGAATATTGGTGGAGTGTGCTGCCTGTAGTGATAATTTGTTATCATTCTAACTGCAGCCTTTTGTTGGGTAATTAGTGGTCTGAGATGGTTAAGTGTAAGCCCCATGCACAAATTCCATAGGTGAGATAGGGGTAAATAAGAGAGTGATAAAGGGCCAGGAGGGCTGACTGTGGAACATAGTACCGTATCTTCGATAGTATGCGTACAGTCTTGGAAATTTTCTTAGAAATTTGTTGTATATGTGTATGAAATTTGAGTCTATTATCAAGGTGGATTCCGAAGAATTTTCCCTCTGTTAGCTTTGTGATAGGTGATCTGTTTATCGTTATGTTAAGAGGTACATCTGTAGCTCTGTTACCAAACTGAATGAAGTAGGTTTTGTCAATGTTTAGTGTAAGTTTGTTAGTCCTCATCCAGGTAGATATTTTCTGTAATTCGGTGTTTACAGTATTGGCTAGCGTGACTGGGCTCGGGTGAGAGAAGACGTATGTAGTGTCATCTGCAAAAAGTGTGGGTTTGAGTAATTGCGAAGCATTTGGTAGGTCATTTATGTATAGGAGAAAGAGAAGAGGGCCAAGGACACTTCCCTGTGGGACACCAACTGTAATTGGTTGAGCGGAAGAGCTTGCCCTATTTGCGTACACATATTGGCTTCTGTTGCTGAGGTATGACTTGAGGTAGTTGAGGGAGTGCCCTCTAATACCATAATGTGACAATTTTACGTGGAGCAAGTCATGGTCAACTGTATCAAAAGCTTTACGTAAGTCAATGAAGATCCCCAGTGGGACTTCTTTTTTCTCTATTGCAGTGTATATATGTTCTAGCATGTGTATAATAGCATCATTAGTATTTTTATTAGTCCTGAATCCAAATTGGCAGGGGTTGAGAATGTTTTGGGAGATGAGGTAGGAGTAGATTCGTTTATGAATTAATTTTTCGAAGATTTTTGAGAGAGGGTGTAAATTGGATATTGGCCTATAGTTATTCAACTCTGTTTGGTCTCCTCCTTTATGGATCGGGGTGAACCTTGCTATTTTGAGAGCTGTAGGGAAGGTGGAGGATTCAATGGATTTGTTAAAGAGTGTTGCAATGATTGGTGATAGTACTTGTGACACTTTTTTGTATATAAAGGGTGGTAAGGTATTTAAATCTCCTGCCTTGTTTTTTAGTGCGTTGATAATAATGGAGACTTCGTATGGGTTAGTCGGAGCAAGGAACAGTGTGTTCGGGTAGTTGCCAGTGAGGTAGTCATTTGGTGGGGTATCTGAGCTTGGGATTTTATTGGCAAGGTTTTGTCCTATAGTGGAGAAGAAATCATTGAGTCTGTTTGCTGTTTCTGTTGGTGGGAGTTGGGGTTCATCTGATTTTGCTAATTTTATTTCGCTATTTCGTGATATCTTTTTTGTTCCCAGAATTTCTGATAGGGTCTTCCAGGTCTTTTTTATATCACCTCGTAAGTTGGATAATCTGTTCTCATAATACAATTTTTTTGCCCTTCTTATCAGGCTGGTTAGGATTGACGAGTAACGTTTTATTTGGTCTCTGGTTATGTGACCCATTCTGTACTGTTTTTCATATCGGTGTTTTGTATTTATGGATTTGAGAATGCTGGGTGTTAGCCAGGGACTGTTCAGTCTCTTAGCTGTCATCTGTTTAGTTTTTTAGGGCAGTGCTTGTTATAGAGGTATTGGGTCTTTTTTAGAAAATTATTAAAACATTCGTCAATATATGTATAGATTTCTAGCTCAGTGTGCCAGTCAATGTTTGTTACTGCTGTTGTGAAGTTATTAATGGCTGCCTCATTGTGAAGTCTGAAGGTGACTTTAGTAGTGTCTTGGGGTATTTTACCAAGAGTTGTTATGAGGAAAGTAGGGTAGTGGTCTGTGGTATTATCTGTAATTATGCCTGATTTTAAAGGGGATATGGTGTTGGTCCAGATGTGGTCAAGTAGGGAAACACTAGTCTCCGTACCTCTTGTAGGTTTTGTTACTGTTGGTAGCAACATGCAGTTACTCATTGTGTTTGTGAATTCAGTAACGTGTGGGTCCTGGTCTTGCAGGAGATTTATATTGAAGTCACCTGAGAGTAGTAAGTGATCTTTGTTCATGCGTGCATCAGTTATCATACTTCCTAGGTTTTGACTAAATTGGCTAATGTTTGATTGTGGAACTCTGTAGATGTTTATCACTGTGAGAAGTTTTTGTAGGTATTTGGATTTGAATTTAGCTATTATATATTCACCATGTTCATCCCTTGTGCAAGTATTAGTGATACATTCTAGTTGGTCTGAGTAGTATATAGCTGTGCCACCCCCTTGTTGGTCTGGCCTACAGTTGTGTATGGCTGTGTAACCAGGAATGGCATAGACATCTGTAGCATCAGGCTTTAGCCAGGTTTCAGTTAGTGTAATGATGGACATAGTGGCATGCAAGGAATTTAGTAATGCTAGGAGGTCATCGTAATGCTTGCTTAAAGATCTGATATTGTAGTTAAAGATAGTTATGTTGTTGTTGGCTCTGAGAAGTGCCTTTGATTGTTCTGCTGTGTAGTAATTACAGTAACTGTTTGGATCATTTAAGTCATTAAATAAGAGGTTGGTATCAGGATCAATGCTTGTAATCATAAGATTTGTAGTGAATCTATAGTTAGAATTAAGTCTAAAACAAAGTAAATATTCTAAAGCTAAAAAAATAGCACCTGAATTATTTAACAAATGTAAAAATAATGAATTGTAATATAAAATTATAATATAAAAGGGACTAATATAAGTTGTGGTGAACAATAAAGTGGTAATCAAATAATTGCACTAAGATCTAATATAATGACTTTTGTGGAGTCTATGTTTTGAGCTAGAATGAGCTATAGTACAACTAGATTTAATCTAATAATATAAAAATACAAATTAAAAATAGCACCAGTCTCTCACTAGTAATTGCACTATGGTCTAATATAATGAATTTGGTATTGACTATAGTACAACTGAGTTTAATCTAATAATATAAAAAAGGCACAAGACTCTCAATTGTAATTGCACTAAGGTGTTATATAAGTTGTTTACAAGAATTAGAGTATAACTAGATTTAAATTGACAAGATAAAATATACAAGTTAAGGTAGCAAAAGAATTAAAAAAGTAGAAAAAAAAATATATGAGGTAGTTGGTACTAGTTAGCAAAAGATAGTTAAGGGCCTTGAACAATAATATAATTGAAATATACACTAATTGCACACACAATATAGTCACTAAGATATGAAAACAATCTTAGAGTAGGAATTATAATATAAACTTATAATATAAAAATACAAATTGAAATGGTACTTGCAATTGCACTAGAGTCTGGTATAGGTTGTTGACAAGATCAGGAGTATAACTAGATTTAAATTGACAAAATATAATTCACAATTAAAGTACCAAAAGAATAATAGTAAAAAATAACAAGGGTAATGTCTTGGTTATAATATGATAGTAAGATGGTAGACAGGTACACAGGTACACAGGTACACAGGTACACAGGTGCAAAGGATAATAAAAAGGTTGGAGTTGAATGTACAAACTTGAAAGTTTGGCAACAAAATGTTATGGGAAGTATAAAAAAAATGTTTAATGTACAAAAGTAAAATTGACTGGTAGTAAATATGGTGTTTAATAAAATTTTAGTAAGTAATAATGATTACAAAAAAGTGAAAAAGTAATGTTTATTTCATTCAATATTGGACTGGTAGTTATACTAGAGGTTATATGGCAGTACAAGGTAATTAAGAGTACTCTAAGATAGTAAATGTGGCATTAAAACAGGTAAAGGTAACTAGACAAGTAATGGTTATTAAATGTCAAAAATGTTAAGAGTAAATTGAAATTATAGTAAAAATGATAATTATTAATTTTAGTAAGTAATATCAATTGATAGTATTTAAAAAAATATGAGGTAGTAATATGGATAGAGAAAGTATCAATTCAGCTAATGTTTAAGCAAACAATAGTAAATAAGAAAATTACATAAGGTGACTTATGCTTACTAGTAAAATCACAAAATGAGGTAGTTGATTATTTAATTACTAAGAGATTGTACAATGAAATTTGAACAATAATGGAGCAAAACATACACTACACTACGTAGGCTTTTAAGTTGGACATTGTTTAGTTTTCTCTGTAAGATTAGTATCCCTGAGAAATCGTGATAGATCATTCTCGTTCGTGATTGTGTACAGTTGACCTACATTTGTTATCCTAACAAGAATTTTCCCATCTCGTGTGAAGCATTGGTGTATTGTGTCATTATTCTCCCGCTTAAGTTTTCTGACTATATACAGGAGGTTCTGACGTTTTTTTGGTAAGACACTCGTTTATGTATACCTCTTTCTTTACTTTAATAGATGCAATAATTAAGTCTTTTTTCCTATCATGTGAGTGGTATATATATATATATATATATATATATATATATATATATATATATATATATATATATATATATATATATATATATATATATATATATATATATTTTATATAGGATGGGGTCCACCTCTGGTGTAAATTGTGGGAACCATAGCCTTGGAGAAGTGGATAAAAAGGCTTCAAGGAAAAATATTTGGATTTCTTCCTGAGGCCGTTTGAATATTCCACTTCCCCTACCACCCCATCTTTTTATGTTTATTTTTTTTTTTTTTACTAATAGGAATATTTTATTACATAATATGGTACAGAAGATTTAAGAGATACATTATTGATATAAAGGTGGCATATACGGTACATGTTGTTACGTGTGTATCACCGATTATAAGGCGAAAATCTCATCCAGCTCCTCAGAGCTGGGGCGTGTGCCCAAAATACAGCAGGCATTACCCCTTTGAACTGCCGCACTGAGCCGCTGGAACAGAAAACTAGCTGCCCTGGGATCCCTAGTTACCCTGATGAGTCTTTTTCCCAGCTCCTTAAGGAATTTAGATGCACTCTTTCCCCATGAGCCAAGGGTCTCTGAGCCTATGGGAACAAACATATAATGATGGGCAAATTCTCCATATTTTCTAGACTTTTGGGACTCCCTGAAGCTGGCAGCTGCCCCTCCTTCCTCCCTGGTGTATTGGAGATAGGTATCAGCCAAGGTAGATGCACATGTATAGTCCCACACCACCTGCTTCCCATCTGTCCAGGCTTGAAGGGTGATACCATCTGGACACTTCTGGCTGCCATCAGATCTGCATAGTTGGGGTGGCTCCCTTACTGCTGGGCATCCAGCTGTTGTGAGGCTCCTCTTGATAATGTTATTAACCTCTTCATGTCTTGCAGTCTTTCCCTCGGATTTACGGCACACAAGACCATGGTACCCGAATCGGTCTGCTGCTTCACTGCCACAAATACACCTGTGTTCGGCGAGAATAGGGGCGGCAAGTCGAAGGGCAACACCGATGTGGATGGTCTGTGGGTCGAGACGTGTGCCAAGGCTGGAGTTGGGAACAGCCAACAGAAAGTCCCCAGCATGAGGGGCTCTCACTGCCAGGAGGCGGGCTCTATCCTTCCCTGACACACTCTGAAGCATTGTTGAGGCAATATTTTCCACTATTGGACCATCCCAGTGCGATTGTTTGTAGTTGTTGGGGGGAGCAGGTCTGGCTCCAGAGCCCGTTAGATTATCCCAGATCATTGCTCTGTCAATGAATTTTTGGTCCTGGACTCCTATCTTGTCCCTAAGATGTTCAGGGAGAATCGCTGCTACAAGCTCTCTGGATGCAATACACGAGGACAGAAAAGCAGGTAACGCAATCTGTGATGACTTGCGGACACCAATGCCTCCTAGTCTGACTGGAAGTGTAGCTTGGTTCCACTGCCCGTCTTCTAGAGTAAGGTTAAGTACTTTCGTAAAAATCTGCCTCAGAATACTGTCATATTCGTGCAGTATAGGGTTATCATATGAAGGTGCACATCTTAGGAAATATGTCAACCTGGGCAGACTCAAGCACTTTGTGAGAAGGTACAAGGCATCGTGGGTGTCCAGATTGCCTATTCGTTGTTCCATCCTCCTTAACTCTTCCAATTTCTTCCTGAGAATTGTGTCAATGGCATTGCTTCCCAGAGGTGCTCCTAGCAAGACACTATTTGTGGGGGCAATGACTGCTGCTCCTGGTAGTTTTGATCTCACTGCATTTATCACTTGTTGACTGACTGAGATGATTTCACATTTTGATGGATTCAGGATGAGACCCATTTCCTGTCCCCATGTCATTACCTGTGTAAGGTCATGTAGGAGGGACTCTTTTGTACCTGCTAGTGTGCCATCATCTAGGAACCAGATGTTTAGCTCGCTGGTCAGTCTGACTGTGATTTCCCTAACTGCTATACAGAAGAGAAATGGTGCAAGAGGATCTCCTTGTTGGACACCCTCCGATGATGTAATTTCATGCTCTCCAAAGAGAAGCATTGATTCCTTGCTATACCCGGCTGAAACAAAAGGGAAGAGGCCAGGGAAATGTTCTTGTACTGCTGCTAATACCACGTCTCTTTTCAGGAGATTGAACGCATTCTTGAAATCTAATTTTACCACTGCATTGTCCTCAGGCAGGTTGTTGATATACGCCCTTGTTGCATGAACCGCTGCTTCACTTCCTTGAGAGACCCCAAAGCCAACCTGGTTTGGTTGAAGCATCATGGCTGCCTGTGCACGAATACTTCGGACAGCAGCTTTGGATACGAGGCGGCGTAAGGTGTTGCCTACTGCAATTGGCCGAATTCCTCCATCCTTCTTTTTAAGTGCACAAAGAGTTGCACCAAAAAAGAAAGGTCTAATTTCATCAGGGATCAGACCAGCCAAGGAATTGTTGACGAACCTTGTGATCTCTGAAAGCAGTGTCTCTGCAATTTCCCCAATAACTGGATTAACCATTTCCTTTAAATGCTGTGGCCTTATTCCAGTGTAACCCCCAGCAGAGCCAGATGGGAACGACATTATTGCTTTGTAAATGTCTGAGTCTTCCAATATCAATGGTTCCATAGTGGGGACAGAGGTGTTGGAACTGTTGGTGCCACTGGTTTCCCTGGCAGGGTGCTTTCCTCTAAGTGCTTCAGCCGTGTCAGCATCCCTGGGAGCAACTGTATCTTCACTGGTAATAATTCTTATTGCCCCCACTGTGTTGCCCTCTTCAATTTTCTTGCTCACCTGGACTCTGACTTTTTCACTGTCAGTAGAGTGAGTGGGGGTTCTGCCTCTCCCTTTTTGTGTTGACGGGGAAGGCGAATGAGGTTATCAACTCTAGGAAAATCTCTTAAGGATTTAATTATCATTGAGGCTAGCCTCCTTCCCCTTCTTTCCGGCACAGCTAAGCAGACATTGCCAAAAAGTAGCAAGTTGTGCCATGCCTTGATGGTTGGTGGAGCATTTAAGATAGTGGAACCATCGTTTACTTTTTTCAGGAGGTCTGTAAGTTTCCCAGCTGCGTGTGGACGGGCTGCTTTGGGAATATGTGTGAGTGTCCTGGTACCTGTTGCTTTAATTGCTTCCAAGAGATTGTCTGATGAGATGAAATCTGTTGGAGAGGGTTCAGGTGCCTGAGGTGGCTCTGGATCATCACTTTCCACAGGAGGACATCCTGAACCAGGGCAACTACCGTGTTTGCGGAGGAAACCATTCGAGTTGAGACAACGAAGCTGTAAGCATGACCGACACTTGCCTCTCCTAGTATTGCCAACCATGCCATTTCCCTGGCTGCTTGCTTCCTCCTGGTTGGCATCCATCTGCTAGACTAGACAATAGGAGTGGAATATGACATGC
>NC_091368.1:1877104-1907104 GCF_038502225.1 Cherax quadricarinatus
AACTTTATTGGCAAGCTAAGCGCTGTTACCTACATCAGCTCATTTGAAAGCATTTTTATTGTTATGAGACATACAAGTAGGGAACAGGATGAAGTTGGAGCCATCTGTGGGCCAGCATTTTCATTTGATCAACTGACTTTATCTCGTTGACATCATTATGCTGTACGAATGTGTTCCATACTCGAGTCATCCTGGGTATGTATGATCTCAGATGGAGTGATGTTCTGGAGAAGGGTACAGCCAGAGTGAAGTTGCTGCTTTCTGCCCGTCTTGTGGCATAAAAGCTTGTTTCACGCTGTCCTCGAAGTGGATCCAAGTGTGGTATTTTGACAATATTGGCCTTGTACATAACAGTAAGGCCACCCACATCCCTCCTATGTTGAAGGCTCTGCTGAAATGACAGATCTATCCAGATCTCTCTCTCTATCTCTCTCTCTCTCTCTCTCTCTCTCTCTCTCTCGCTCTCTCCTCCTGGAAGGCTCGCAGGAGTCCCCAGGAAGTTGATAGTGACTTGACTGTCGGGAAAAATATATGTATATGTGGTGTTTACCAAACCTTTCCTTACTCCGGAGACGAGATCCTGGATGAGGAGGAGAAGGAGGAGAGGAAGGAGGAGGAGAAGGAGGAGGAGGAAGAGGAAGAGGAATAAGAACACCAGCAGAAGTAAAAAGTGTTAAAACTGGAAAAATATTTGGCAGAAGATTTATATATAGCAATTAAACCACAAAACAAGTATATATATATATATATATATATATATATATATATATATATATATATATATATATATATATATATATATATATATATATATATATATACGCACCAAGAGATATATAAATAACAGTGAGTATATACACTCGTATTTACACATGTCAGTGTAAATAGGCCTCCTGTAGTTAATTTACGCAATACGACTGAAAATTATGCAAATCACGATTACTATAACTCTATTAAATTTAATAGCCAAATAACGCCTTGTTAATAGGCGGTGGTTGATCCGAGGAAGGAGAATCAGACACAACTTCCTGGATGAAGAGCCCTTTGTCCGCATGTAGGCATCCTGCTTGTAAGGGTTTAGAAAGGGCAGTGCAAGACACTGTTGTAGCGCAGTAGAGGCAAGAAGTCACCAGGGCGACTGAGGATCGAATCAATATGTCAGAGGCTTGAGACGATCGTCGCCCCCTTTTTTATTTCGTTGAGCGAGGCAGTAGAGCTTGGGGTTCGTTAAGCGAGTCAGTGGAGCTTGGGGTTCATTGAGCGAGGCAGTGGAGCTTGGGTTCGTTGAGCGAGGCAGTGGAGCTTGGGTTCGTTGAGCGAGGCAGTGGACCTAAGAGTTCGTTGAGCGAGGCAGTGGAGCTTGGGTTTGTTGAGCGAGGTAAGTAATCTTAAAGCATAGTAACACTAACGTCTGGCTGTAGTGTGAGTGTATGTTGATACTTGCTTCCTACAAGCTGCCTGTTAATACCGAAGATGTATTTTTGTTTATTTTGAGAGAATATTGCAGGTTTGATGCTGTTAGACCTTTGCATTTCGTCTCTTTCTCTCTCTCTCTCTCTCTCTCTCTCTCTCTCTCTCTCTCTCTCTCTCTCTCTCTCTCTCTCTCTCTCTCTCACTCTCTCTCTCTCTCTCTCTCTCTCGCTCTCTCTCTCTCTCTCTCTCTCTTTCCCTGCCTTCCCCGAGAGACACAAATAAGGCAGCAGGAGGCAGCTCGTAATGTTGCGGTGCATGTGAGATAGTACTATCCTTCCACTGCTTCCCTCTTCCTCTCTCTCTCTCCTTCCCTGTCTTTCCAACCATCTCTTCCCCCTTCCCACCTCTCCTTACCTCCCACCCTCACTCTCTTCTTCCCAGACTCCAAGTTGTCTCCCAGTTCTTCCAGTTTTTTTCATCTCACTTTCCTTCTCCCTCTTTCTCTTTCTCTCTCTCTTCTCTTCTCTCCCATCTTTCATCCTTTTCTTCCTCTCATCTTCTCTACCTCTACGAAGATAATATTCTAATTCAACTATCATTTACTCATAATTTTCTCACTGTTATAACTAACTCATTGGTATAATTTGCTAACTGCTGTAATTTAGTAACTGGAATAATTTCGAGGAATTATATCAACACATCCACGTCACCAACACATCTACCAACACATCCACCTCATCAACACATCCACCTCACCAACACATCCACCAACACATCCACCTCATCAACACATCCACCTCATCAACACATCCACCTCACCAACACATCCACCAACACATCCACCTCTCCTACCACAGTCCCTTCAAGGCATCTTAATAGGATTTTTCCCAGGCCAAATTTCCCAACTTATACTCAAGAAGGA
The DNA here is from genome assembly GCF_038502225.1 of Cherax quadricarinatus. Taxonomy (NCBI): domain Eukaryota; kingdom Metazoa; phylum Arthropoda; class Malacostraca; order Decapoda; family Parastacidae; genus Cherax; species Cherax quadricarinatus. The sequence continues at coordinate 1,879,440 of NC_091368.1, forward strand.
AGTTTTGGCCTGATAACGGGACTACTTCCACGCGATAACGAGACTACTTGCATTTTATCAAATTTTTTTATCCTCTTCTGCTTATGAGTGCAAATTGGGTGACCTCACTCGAGAATGATGTGTGCCTTGTTACAGTGGTTGTTGGGGTGATTGCTACGTGTGTAAAAACGGAGGATCGAGCCTACACCTCTCCGTGTGCTGATGGATTCACGCAGATTTAAAACTTCACTATAAATATATTTAAGAAAATAATAATAATAATAATAATAATAATAATAATAATAATAATAATAATAATAATAATAATAATAATAATAATAATAATAATAATAATAATAATAATAATAATAATATTATTATTATTATTATTATTATTATTATTATTATTATTATTATTATTATTATTATTATTATTTATTGCTAACACATCGGCCGTCTCCCACCAAGGCAGTGTGGCCCGAAAAAGAAAAATTTTCATCATCATTCACTCCATCACTGTCTTGCCAGAGGGGTGCTTTACACTACAGTTATAAAACTGCAACATTAACACCCCTCCTTCAGAGTGTAGACACTGTACTTCAGATCTCCAGGACTCAAGTCCGACCTGCCGGTTTCCCTGAATTTCTTTATAAATGTTAAGAACATAAGAACATAAGAAAGAAGGAACACTGCAACAGGCCTACTGACTCATGCGGTGCAGGTCCATGTCCCCCCCCACCCGGATTAGACCAATGACCCACCCCCCGGATTATCCCAATGACCCACCCAGTCTGGTCATCCCCACTCAAGGATGGAGCACTGTACCAGACCCAGCAGCACAAGCTAGTCAGGTCCAACTCACACCCACCCACACCCTCCCATGTATTTATCTAACCTATTTTTAAAACTACACAACGTTTTAGCCTCAATAACTGTACTCGGGAGTTTGTTCCACTCATCCACAACTCTATTACCAAACCATTACTTTCCTATATCCTTCCTGAATCTGAATTTTTCCAACTTGAAACCATTGCTGCGAGTCCTGTCTTGGCTGGAAATTTTCAGCACACTATTTACATCCCCTTTATTTATTCCTTGCTCACACTCTAACAGCACGTCAAGTCCAAAAAAACGTTTGTCTCCATTCGCTCCTATTTAACACGCTCACGCATGCTTGCTGAAAATCCAAGCCCTTCGCACACAAAACCTCTTTTACCCCTCCTTTCAAGCTTTCCGAGGCCGACCCCTACCCTAACATATATAATAATAATAATAATAATAATAATAATAATAATAATAATAATAATAATAATAATAATAATAATAATAATAATAATTATTATTATTATTATTATTATTATTATTATTATTATTATTATTATTATTATTATTATTATTATTATTATCATATAAAACAATGCTAATAAAAATATAAAAATAATAATAACAATAGTAATACTAGTAGCAACAAAAACAATAACAGCAATAATAATTAAAATAACAAAAATAGCAACAACAATAATAATACTACCACCACTACTACCACCACTACTACTACTACTACTACTACTACTAATAATAATAATAATAATAATAATAATAATAATAATAATAATAATAATAATAATAATAATATGACTATATGACTAGCAGAAGCTTCCTGATATATAGCCACTGTGAGTTTTACGAGTCTAGTAACGTCAACTTCTTATCTGAGTTTTCCAGAGGCATATTTCCCTCGGGAGGCGGAGTAAGAAATGAGAGTGACAGGGAAGCAGGCCGGCCCAGGAAATGCGTAGGCCTAGATGTAGGCCTTCAGTGTAAACTCTCATGGTATATAAACCAATATATATTTACGTTTCTCACACAGTGTATACTTTGACAGGTGTATATATTTTGAAACCTATATTAGTTTCTTTGTATATATTCTGCGATATAGACACTGAACCGGTGAATATACAGAGTCATTCGGAAATCTCTCCGTGTATATACACTGAGAGGTGCACATCTTATCATGTATATGCACTGAGATAAATGCACTTACTTCTGTATGTACACTGTGATGTCACAAGAGAAGTGTTTATTTCGCTGTAAAATGTCTATCCGACTATTAGAATTTGATCATAGATATTAACATGGTCACCGACACCTTGTTTGGAATATTTCTATGGGTATGCTTGGAATAGTCGTGTGTGTTTGTGTGTGTGTTTGGAATTGAAGAGAATTATTTTTTAACAAAATTGGATTTATCACCAGTGTGCTGCTGCCCTATTCTATATGACAGTTTAATATTGGGAACAAACGCTATGTATAGATGACTAAGACACATGTAACAGTTAGGCATCTACAGTCTGCTCATGTGTCCTATTTATCTGTTTGTTGGTATTATTACAATAACAAAAGCTTCATATGTTTCCCTTCACACATTCTATCGAATTTGGAATATGAGGGAAGGATCTAAATATCAGCGTGTTTAGACATGTGGAAGTAGAAGAGGGGAAGAGGTTGGAATAAGTGGGATGCGGGATTTTTTTTAATAAATTAGGGGTTGAAAAAGGTGGGAGTGAGTTAAGATTGGGAGAGAGAGTTTGCCACATCGTTATGCCCCGTCACGCTGCCTCTGCATCAACTTCTTGTCGGTAAACGCAGGAAATACGTGAGATGAGGTGCTTGTCTGTTATGGGCCCGAGGAAAACAAACATCCCAACAGACTGAATGATGTTATGATAGCGGAGATGGAGAGGAAATATCAATCTTTTTAGAGGAGGGTGTAGACTACACCCTCCTCACACACACACACACACACACACACACACACACACACACACACACACACACACACACACACACACACACACACACATACACACACACACACACATACACACACAAACACACACACACACACACACACACACACACACACACACACACACACACACACACACACACACACACACACACACACACACACACAGTCCTTTAGCTTTGTTTGAAGGTGCTCAGTCCCTTAGCCTTGTTTGATGTTGTTCCATCCCTTAGCCTTGTTTGATGTTGTTCCATCCCTTAGCCTTGTTTGATGGTGTTCCGTCCCTTAGCCTTGTTTGATGGTGTTCCGTCCCTTAGCCTTGTTTGATGGTGTTCCATCCCTTAGTCTTGTTTGATGGTGTTCAATTCCTTAGCCTTATTTGATGGTGTTCCATCCCTTGGTCTTGTTTGGTGTTCAATCCCTTAGCCGTGTTTAAAAGTGTTCAATCCCTTAGCCGTGATTCAAGGTGTTCAATCCCTTAGCCTTGTTTGATGGTGTTCAATCCCTTAGCCTTGACTTACTTGACCTCCCGAACAGTCCACAACCCTTAATTAATGAGGTGAGTTAAGAAAACAGCTCTCAGTTTGTAAATTGGCTAAGGTAGGACAGCAGCTCTAAGCTTGTAAATAAGGAAAGGTAGTATGACAGCTAGAAGATTGTAAATAAGCTAATGCTGAATAACTACTCTCAGTTTGCAAAGAAACTAAAACAGGATTAAAACAATTAGTTTGCTAAAGACTAAGGTAGATTAACATTTATTGGCTTGTAAATGAGCAAAGTTAAGATAATAGTTCTTAAGATAACAGCTCCTGGCTTATAAACTTATTTTAGGACTTATGAGGTGAAACAAATAAAACATCGTCAGGTTCTCTGTACGTGAGATGATATGGCCCGGAAGTTGATGCTGCAAAACAAGCTCATTAGGGAGATGAGTGGGCCGTAGAGAGAGAGAGACAGGGAGAGAGAGGAGAGACAGAGAGAGACAGAGAGAACTACTACTACTACAGCTAATTATGCAATTAATATTATTATAACTATTGTTATTATTATTATTATTATTATTATTATTATTATTATTATTATTATTATTATTATTATTATTATTATTATTAATATTATTATTATCATCATCATCATCATCGTCATCATCATCATCACTGGTTCATTCTGCTACTGACTGCTTCATTGTGCTCAAAATGGAATCATTCTGCTTCATGCTTGTTCAGTTGGCACTAAACTGGTTCATTATTCTTTTCAATGTCTAATTCTGCTCTACATTAATTAATTATGATCCACACTGAGTAATTTTGTTCCACACTGCTTCAATCCTGCTCCACACTGCTTCAATCCTGCTCCACACTGCTTCAATCCTGCTCCACACTGCTACAATCCTGCTCCACACTGCTTCACTTCTGCTCCACACTGCTTCAATCCTGCTCCACACTGCTTCAGTCCTGCTCCACACTGCTTCAATCCTGCTCCACACTGCTTCAGTCCTGCTCCACACTGCTTCAATCCTGCTCCACACTGCTTCAATCCTGCGCCATACTGTTTCAGTCCTGCTCCATACTGTTTCAGTCCTGCTCCACACTGCTTCAATCCTGCTCCACACTGCTTCAATCCTGCTCCACACTGCATCAGTCCTGCTCCACACTGTTTCAGTCCTGCTCCACACTGCTTTAATCCTGCTCCATACTGTTTCAGTCCTGCTCCACACTGCTTCAATCCTGCTTCACACTGCTTGAATCCTGCTCCACACTGCTTCAGTCCTGCTCCACACTGTTTTAGTCCAGGTCCACGCTGTTTCAATCCTGATCCACACTGCCTCAATCCTGCTCCACACTGCTTCAGTCCTGCTCCACACTGTTTCAGTCCAGGTCCACACTGCTTCAATCCTGCTCCACACTGCATCAGTTTTGCTCCGCACTGCTTCAGTCCTGCTCCACACTGCTTCAGATCTGCTCCACCCTGCTTCAGTCCTGCTTCAGTTCTGCTCCCCACTGCTTCAGTTCTGCTCCACACTGCTTCAGTCCTGCTCCACAATGCTTCGGATCTGCTCCACACTGCTTCAGTCCTGCTCCACACTGCTTCAGTCCTGCTCCACACTGCTTCAGTTCTTCTCCACACTGCTTCAGTCCTGCTCCACACTGCTTCAGTTCTTCTCCACACTGCTTCAGTCCTGCTCCACACTGCTTCAGTCCTGCTCCACACTGCTTCAGTCCTGCTCCACACTGCTTCAGTCCTGCTCCACACTGCTTCAGTCCTGCTCCACACTGCTTCAGTCCTGCTCCACACTGCTTCAGTCCTGCTCCACACTGCTTCATTCAGCTACAGACTAAATCATGTCAGCCCATTATTTCAATTTTCACTGAAACGACAAAGCCCAGTCTCCACTTGCTGAAATACTAAATAATAAATTCTAAGAACGTAATAAGAGGCTAAACATTCTCGGGATTCGTTTTTAACATTGTCAGAAAAGGATTCAGTTCTGCTTGAAAGGAATTCAATACCATTTACGAATTTTAAGAAGAATTATGGGGATTCTTAAGTTGAGTGTGTTTGTTTGTGTGTGTGTGTGTGTGTATGTGTGTGTGTGTGTGTGTGTGTGTGTGTGTGTGTGTGTGTGTGTGTGTGTGTGTGTGTGTGTGTGTGTGTGTGCGTGTGCACATATACAAACTAGTAATTAATAGCGTTAATTATAAATATTTGCAATATTTTATATAAAAATGCTAAACGACTTCCTTGATTTTTTCTTCAGAGGATGTAACATACACCAAATTACGATTATTATATATGGTGCTTTGCTTGAATGATAATAATAATAATAATAATAATAATAATAATAATAATAATAATAATAATAATAATAATAATATTAAAATCAATAATATCAATGATAGTAATAATAATAATAATATTAATAATAATAATAATAATAATAATAATAATAATAATAATAATAATAATAATAATAAGAAGAAGAAGAAGAAGAAGAAGAAGAAGAAGAAGAAGAAGAAGAAGAATAGCAACAACAACAATAAAAATGATAATGATGATGATAATAACAACATCAACAACAACAGCAATAATAATAATAATAATAATAATAATAATAATAATAATAATAATAATAATAATAATAATAATAATAATAATAATAATAACAATAATAACAATAATAATAACGATAATAAAAATGATAATAATGATGATAATAACAATAATAATGATAATAAATACAATAATTAACAACAATTTGAGCCAGTTATCAAACAAACGAGGGACTGAGAGACGGTGGCTGGGCGGGGACGTCACCCACTCCATATATTTCTTAAAGTCAATCATGTGGATATATTTGCTTGCCAAACTGTTGTGTACTAAAGTTTTTTCAAAAGCCTTAAACATACGAAATGTATGTAAAAAAATAACCGGAAAAGTGGGTAGATAGATATTTAACTTTCTGTCAGAAAGAATACGAGTAATGGGAAAAATGACGTAAGGGATTTTAGCAACATACTCCTGGTTGTGTTCACAGAGGGAACTGATAAGTTTCTCTAGTTCCTGATCAGCCAGGCTGTGGTACATATGGTTGTATGCGTGGGGCTAGCACCAACAGCCTTGTCGAGTATAATGCAATCCTTTATTGACAACGTTTCACCCACACAATGGACTTTTTCGAGTCAAAATTTATGTGATTTAATAAACTCCACTGCGTGGGCGAAACGTTATCAATAAAGTATACCATTATAGTGTCCAACTTCCCATCGTGTCGGTATTTCATAACGTTTTCCTTCAAATGTAATAATGAAAAATATTTTCCCGTACAAATATTATATTATCCTATAAAAGGCAGATTTTAATAACAATATTCCATCAGAGGGCTATCTCTTTCAACTATAATTTACGATACCTAAACCTTATGCAATATTCATGACAATATCTCTGATAGTTTTTGTTATGAGAGTAAATATTTTGTTATATAAATACCGTAAACAAATTTACAGTTTTATTAATGGATGCCAGTGGTTTAATTTTGGTCTGATTGGACGTCGAGTTACATTCCAGAGATTTTTGGTTTTAATAGACGGGTTAATTTTGGGGGGATAGGGTACACATGCGCCTTCATTAATTAACACTCACAAATATACACACACTCACACTCACACTCACACTCACACTCACACTCACACTCACACTCACACACATACACTCACACTCACACTCACATACACAAACACTCATGGTGCAGGGAGAATAACCTAGTAGCGACCAATGAAGAGGCGGGCCAGAAACTATGACTCGACCCCTGCAACCACAACTAGGTGCGTACACACTCACACACACACACACACACACACACACACACACACACACACACACACACATATATATATATATATATATATATATATATATATATATATATATATATATATATATATATATATATATATATATATATATATATATATATATATATATATATATATATATATATATATATATATATATAAGAATAAAAATAGATCAGGTTAAATGTGTATCAGCAAGTGCCGTTGAGGATTGTTAACTAACACACAAACATACAGGGGGCCAGGAGCTATGAATCGACGCCTACGACCACAAATACGTAAGTACACACACAGATACGCTCTATATTTACTCTTCACACCATCTCTCTCACCGAAAATAATGTTATCAAGCATATACAAAAAAACAAGTCGAGGCTTCAACCGCATCCCATTTTGCTAAATCATGCACAAGGGAATCCATCTTATTAAAAGTTTTCTTACAGTTAATCCGGATCCATAATCCGAGACGATCCTTTTTGCCGGCAGGATGCACTAAGAACGTATCCGCAGTCCGCAGACACGCTCTGCTGGCTGATTTTATAATTAGTTCACGATGTGTATTTCTGAGTCTATATACACTGAGAGGTGTGAAGGTCTGCGTGTGTGTGTATCTCTACATTAATGTGTATAATACAAACAAGTGGATGGATCAAACACATGCGCAACACCTGGGTAGCTTTAATTACAAGACTTTTCGCTTAAACAGTAACTTTATTCTCTCTTATGTAGGTGTTGCACTAGTGTTTCATTCATCATGTATATATATATATATATATATATATATATATATATATATATATATATATATATATATATATATATATATATATATATATATATATATATATATATATATATATATATATATATTTTTATTATTATTATTATCACACTGGCCGATTCCCACCAAGGCAGGGTGGCCCGAAAAAGAAAAACTTTCACCATCATTCACTCCATCACTGTCTTGCCAGAAGGGTGCTTTACACTACAGTTTTTAAACTGCAACATTAACACCCCTCCTTCAGAGTGCAGGCACTGTACTTCCCATCTCCAGGACTCAAGTCCGGCCTGCCGGTTTCCCTGAATCCCTTCATAAATGTTACTTTGCTCACACTCCAACAGCACGTCAAGTATTAAAAACCATTTGTCTCCATTCACTCCTATCAAACACGCTCACGCATGCCTGCTGGAAGTCCAAGCCCCTCGCACACAAAACCTCCTTTACCCCCTCCCTCCAACCCTTCCTAGGCCGACCCCTACCCCGCCTTCCTTCCACTACAGACTGATACACTCTTGAAGTCATTCTGTTTCGCTCCATTCTCTCTACATGTCCGAACCACCTCAACAACCCTTCCTCAGCCCTCTGGACAACAGTTTTGGTAATCCCGCACCTCCTCCTAACTTCCAAACTACGAATTCTCTGCATTATATTCACACCACACATTGCCCTCAGACACGACATCTCCACTGCCTCCAGCCTTCTCCTCGCTGCAACATTCATCACCCACGCTTCACACCCATATAAGAGCGTTGGTAAAACTATACTCTCATACATTCCCCTCTTTGCCTCCAAGGACAAAGTTCTTTGTCTCCACAGACTCCTAAGTGCACCACTCACTCTTTTTCCCTCATCAATTCTATGATTCACCTCATCTTTCATAGACCCATCCGCTGACACGTCCACTCCCAAATATCTGAATACGTTCACCTCCTCCATACTCTCTCCCTCCAATCTGATATTCAATCTTTCATCACCTAATCTTTTTGTTATCCTCATAACCTTACTCTTTCCTGTATTCACCTTTAATTTTCTTCTTTTGCACACCCTACCAAATTCATCCACCAATCTCTGCAACTTCTCTTCAGAATCTCCCAAGAGCACAGTGTCATCAGCAAAGAGCAGCTGTGACAACTCCCACTTTGTGTGTGATTCTTTATCTTTTAACTCCACGCCTCTTGCCAAGACCCTCGCATTTACTTCTCTTACAACCCCATCTATAAATATATTAAACAACCACGGTGACATCACACATCCTTGTCTAAGGCCTACTTTTACTGGGAAATAATTTCCCTCTTTCCTACATACTCTAACTTGAGCCTCACTATCCTCGTAAAAACTCTTCACTGCTTTCAGTAACCTACCTCCTACACCATACACTTGCAACATCTGCCACATTGCCCCCCTATCCACCCTGTCATACGCCTTTTCCAAATCCATAAATGCCACAAAGACCTCTTTAGCCTTATCTAAATACTGTTCACTTATATGTTTCACTGTAAACACCTGGTCCACACACCCCCTACCTTTCCTAAAGCCTCCTTGTTCATCTGCTATCCTATCCTCCGTCTTACTCTTAATTCTTTCAATTATAACTCTACCATACACTTTACCAGGTACACTCAACAGACTTATCCCCCTATAATTTTTGCACTCTCTTTTGTCCCCTTTGCCTTTATACAAAGGAACTATGCATGCTCTCTGCCAATCCCTAGGTACCTTACCCTCTTCCATACATTTATTAAATAATTGCACCAACCACTCCAAAACTATATCCCCACCTGCTTTTAACATTTCTATCTTTATCCCATCAATCCCGGCTGCCTTACCCCCTTTCATTTTACCTACTGCCTCACGAACTTCCCCCACACTCACAACTGGCTCTTCCTCACTCCTACAAGATGTTATTCCTCCTTGCCCTATACACGAAATCACAGCTTCCCTATCTTCATCAACATTTAACAATTCCTCAAAATATTCCCTCCATCTTCCCAATACCTCTAACTCTCCATTTAATAACTCTCCTCTCCTATTTTTAACTGACAAATCCATTTGTTCTCTAGGCTTTCTTAACTTGTTAATCTCACTCCAAAACTTTTTCTTATTTTCAACAAAATTTGTTGATAACATCTCACCCACTCTCTCATTTGCTCTCTTTTTACATTGCTTCACCACTCTCTTAACTTCTCTCTTTTTCTCCATATACTCTTCCCTCCTTGCATCACTTCTACTTTGTAAAAACTTCTCATATGCTAACTTTTTCTCCCTTACTACTCTCTTTACATCATCATTCCACCAATCGCTCCTCTTCCCTCCTGCACCCACTTTCCTGTAACCACAAACTTCTGCTGAACACTCTAACACTACATTTTTAAACCTACCCCATACCTCTTCGACCCCATTGCCTATGCTCTCATTAGCCCATCTATCCTCCAATAGCTGTTTATATCTTACCCTAACTGCCTCCTCTTTTAGTTTATAAACCTTCACCTCTCTCTTCCCTGATGCTTCTATTCTCCTTGTATCCCATCTACCTTTTACTCTCAGTGTAGCTACAACTAGAAAGTGATCTGATATATCTGTGGCCCCTCTATAAACATGTACATCCTGAAGTCTACTCAACAGTCTTTTATCTACCAATACATAATCCAACAAACTACTGTCATTTCGCCCTACATCATATCGTGTATACTTATTTATCCTCTTTTTCTTAAAATATGTATTACCTATAACTAAACCCCTTTCTATACAAAGTTCAATCAAAGGGCTCCCATTATCATTTACACCTGGCACCCCAAACTTACCTACCACACCCTCTCTAAAAGTTTCTCCTACTTTAGCATTCAAGTCCCCTACCACAATTACTCTCTCACTTGGTTCAAAGGCTCCTATACATTCACTTAACATCTCCCAAAATCTCTCTCTCTCCTCTGCATTCCTCTCTTCTCCAGGTGCATACACGCTTATTATGACCCACTTCTCGCATCCAACCTTTACTTTAATCCACATAATTCTTGAATTTACACATTCATATTCTCTTTTCTCCTTCCATAACTGATCATTTAACATTACTGCTACCCCTTCCTTTGCTCTAACTCTCTCAGATACTCCAGATTTAATCCCATTTATTTCCCCCCACTGAAACTCTCCTACCCCCTTCAGCTTTGTTTCGCTTAGGGCCAGGACATCCAACTTCTTTTCATTCATAACATCAGCAATCATCTGTTTCTTGTCATCCGCACTACATCCACGCACATTTAAGCAACCCAGTTTTATAAAGTTTTTCTTCTTCTCTTTTTTAGTAATTGTATACAGGAGAAGGGGTTACTAGCCCATTGCTCCCGGCATTTTAGTCGCCTCATACGACACGCATGGCTTACGGAGGAAAGATTCTTTTCCACTTCCCCATGGACAATAGAAGAAATAAAAAAAGAACAAGAGCTATTTAGAATAAGGAGAAAAACCTAGATGTATGTATATATATATATGCATGTGCGTGTCTGTGAAGTGTGACCAAAGTGTAAGTAGGAGTAGCAAGATATCCCTGTTATCTTAGCGTGTATATATAGCAAGATGTGTCTGTTTGTCAGAGTATATAAACCGAGAGTTTACTTAGATTTTGTTTTAGAGAATAAAGCATTCTTGATGCTTGTGTATACAGGTGATTCTCAGTCTTAATGACACTCAAAGCTAAGAAATTAATTAATGGCACCAGGTAAAGGAATGACACAACGCATTGCCGGAAAAAAATAGCAACAAAGACACAAGGTGCAAAGCGTTTCGCTCAACACAAAGCTAAACAAACTTCAAATAAAAGTTTCTGCAACCTGTGTCTGTCTCCATAATGAGCAACTTCCAGAAAATCGCGAAATCAGTGAGGCAGAGGATTTACTGAAAACCAGAACTGAATTAAACAGAAACAAGAGAGATTAAATTCTTTATCTTTTGAAAAGTAAGCAACTTCAAAAACGTAGGATAATATATATTAATTAAATAAGGACCCAAATGGAAATAAGCTGACTTTTTTTTTTTGGGGGGGGGTTATTCTAGGTAGTCTGAACACATGCTGCTATGTATGATAATATGTAAGTGTAGTTATGTGTACCTATACCTGAATAAACTCACTAAACAACACTTCATTTTAAGGAATAGAAAAATGGGATACGCAAGAATAACATAATTCATGCATCTACCTCTTTAATACTCCATAAATATAGATCTGTGTGTAAGAGAGAGAGAGAGAGAGAGAGAGAGAGAGAGAGAGAGCTGTCTTACATAATAAAGATGCATAGCTTGATATAGGAAAACACAAATGTTAATATTATTCATTGGCAAGAAGACCAACATCGTGAATGAATTCATCAGGGAATGGGTGAGTGAGTACATGGGGGGGGGGAGATGTTATGAATGAAGTATAATTACTGAATGGGTGTAAACAATGGTTAATGGGGTTTTACAGTCTATCTACTACACTAGGGTAATTAAAGCTGGTTGGTTGGTTAATGGGGTTTAGAGTCTATCTACTACACGATAGTCTTTAAGGCTGGTTTATTGGTTAATGTTTTTTTTTTTAATCTGTCTACTACAGGAGAGTCAATAAGGCTGCATGTCACCTGTACACCACCAGTCATATAAACTTTAATACCTAAAGTGTATATACACTGAGTATATACACTAGGAAGTATACACCTCACGGTGTATATTAGTAGATCTAGGGTAAATCTACTGAAGTGAAGTATTTCTTTGGGTAAATTAGGTGATCTATCAATTTAACCAGTGTGTACTTTAAATGAAATAGGCCTAAGTCTCAATAACCAGGCCTAGCTTACGACCCAAACCAGTTCATTGCACTCATAGCATCGTCGGCACATAGCAATCCGTTATTGGAATGACTGATAACAGAAGGGGAGTGAGTGAAGGAATGAGGGGAGGGAAATGCAATGAATCGAAGGTAGGAATAGACATGAGGAGTAATGACAGGGAAAGATATGAAAATTCCTGGAGACATGAGGAGTAATGAGGAGAGTGAGTAAGCGTAGACTAGCATGAGGTAAGGATTTCGTGCCAGTGTGTGTGTGTGTGTGCTAGGGAACGCCCAGCAGAGAGAATTCTGCGGCAGACACTGCAGGTCCATGCTGCTGTCAGTCTGCCAGAGGTGCGACCAGCCACCAGCCTCTCTCCCCTTTCTCACTATATTTCGCTCACTTCCATTAAATTCCCACTTACTTAAGTGTCCTTGCTTTATTCACTGCCAGGATAATACACATTGTCCACAGTGATTCTTCTAACGCTAGCTCAAAACGGGATATGTAAAGGGGAAAGAGTTACTCAAGTCAAAACATGTGGAGACGAGTCGAGGCCCCACCCACAACTCACCATAACAAAGGGATGGTCCCCACAATACACCCCTTTCATTCATTTTAATGACACGCCCCCCTTTGAAGCCTTAATTTTAGTAATGATCAAAATGTGTATTAATTACATCTAATAAACTTGTCCACATAAGAGGTCCTTTGATACAGGAGGCGCTGCGTTACCTCTCTCTCTAATCTATACCATACTGCTGCCACACCCAGTGTTATGTAACGTTTTCTGTAATGGAGTACAGAGGCTGTAATGTTTTTTGTGTTGTCTGGGAAGGTTAGTAGTTTTGAGTGTTATCGGGGTTATAGAGGATCACACCCGTCACTGTGTGACAAAAATCACTCTATAAAAGTAGCCAGGTCACTCAGTATCTCTTATTTCTCTCTTAGAGTCTATCTTCATTTGTTTTTGCCTCTCGTCCTGTCTATCCTCAAGCCTTTTTGCCTCTTTTCTCCTTTCTACCCACAAACTTTCCTACCTCTCTCTTCATGCCTATCACAATCTTTCTTACCTTTCTCTTTCCTTCTATTCAAAATTAATTTTTCCTTTCCTCCTGTTTACCCACAATATTACTTACTTTCCCTGTTTACCCACAATATTACTTACTTTCCCTGTTTACCCACAATATTACTTACTTTCCCTGTTTACCCATAATATTTCTTACTTCCGCTCTTTCTCGTTCCTCTATTCTTTCCAATCCATCTCCTACCCATCCTTGTCTTCAGTCTCACAACCTATTAAAAAAAAGAATAAGCATACACTAAAAAAAATCAGTGACAGTAATCATCACTAATGTAGTATTAACTCTGATGTTTCCTTGGTTGATTTAGAGAATAATTACCACACGAGGGTCATTAGGACTGCATGTCACTTGCACACAAGAAGTCAAGAATGATTTAATACCTTAAACAGTAATTAAAATGAACTCGTATTGTATATATTGAGTCACCTTTCTCGGTGTATGTACACTGGTCAAACGAGTTAGGTAAAGAAAAATTCGGTATCACATTGGAGGGAGTGAGTATGGAAGAAGTGACTGTGTTTAGATATTTAGGAGTTGACTTGTCAGCGGATGGGTTTATTGAAGGACGAAGTAAACCATAGGATTGATGGAGGAAAAAAAGATGAGTGGTGCGTTGAGGTATCTGTGGAGGCCAAAAACGTTATCCATGGAGGCAAAGAAAGGTATGTATGAGAGTATAGTGGTACCAACACTCTGATATGGGAGTGAGGCTTGGGTTGTCAATGCTGCAGCGAGGAGGAGACTGGAGGCAGTGGAGATGTCGTGTCTAAGGGCAATGTGTGGTGTAAATATTATGCAGAGAATTCGTAGTGGGGAAATTAGGTGGTGTGGAGTTTCTAAAAGTATTATTCAGAGGGCTGAGGAGGGGTTGTTGAGGTAGTTTGGAGAGTATGAAGACGAGGGATTTTTGGGACTTGACGAGCTGTTGGAGTGTGAGGTAATATTTTGTGAAGGGATTCAGGGAAACCGGTTCGCCGGACTTGAGTCCTGGAGGGGTTTGGGATATTTGCTGTTTGGAGTGACATCTGAACTGTCATTTCTGCACGCCTCTGCAAAGACAGTGATAGTGTGAATGATGGTGAAAGCGTTTCTTTCTTTTTTAAGTCACCCTGCCTTGGTGGGAGGCGGCCGGCGTGTTGAAAAACACACACACACACACACACACACACACACACACAAACACACACAGACACACACAGACACACAGACACACACACACACACACACACACACACACACACACACACACACACACACACACACACACACACACACACACACACACTGTGAATCGACCCCTGCAACCACAAATAGGTGAGTACAAATAGGTGAGTACACACACACACACACACACACACACACACATCCCTGTTTGCAGATGACGTGAAGTTGATGAGAAGAATTCACTCGATCGAAGACCAGGCAGAACTACAAAGGGATCTGGACAGGCTGCAGACCTGGTCCAGCAATTGGCTCCTGGAGTTCAACCCCACCAAGTGCAAAGTCATGAAGATTGGGAAAGGGCAAAGAAGACCGCAGACGGAGTACAGTCTAGGAGGCCAGAGACTACAAACCTCGCTCAAGGAAAAAGATCTTGGGGTGAGTATAACACAGGCACATCTCCTGAAGCGCATATCAACCAAATAACTGCTGCAGCATATTGGCGCCTAGCAAACCTCAGAACAGCATTCCGACATCTTAATAACAAATCGTTCAAGACCCTGTACACCGTGTACGTTAGGCCCATATTGGAGTATGCGGCACCAGTTTGGAACCCACACCTAGCCAAGCACGTAAAGAAACTAGAGAAAGTGCAAAGGTTTGTAACAAGACTAGTCCCAGAGCTAAGAGGTATGTCCTACGAGGAGAGGTTAAGGGAAATCAACCTGACGACAATGGAGGACAGGAGAGATAGGGGGACACATGATAACGACATACAAAATACTGAGAGGAATTGACAAGGTGGACAAAGACAGGATGTTCCAGAGATGGGACACAGCAACAAGGGGACACAGTTGGAAGTTGAAGACATAGATGAATCACAGGGATGTTAGGAAGTATTTCTTCAACCACAGAGTAGTCAGGAAGTGGAAGAGTTTGGGAAGCGATGTAGTGGAGGCAGGATCCATACATAGCTTTAAGCAGAGGTATGATAAAGCTCACGGTTCAGGGAGAGTGACCTAGTAGCGACCAGTGAAGAGGTTGGGGCCAAGAGCTTGGACTCGACCCCTGCAACCTCAACTAGGTGAGTACAACTAGGTATATATATATATATATATATATATATATATATATATATATATATATATATATATATATATATATATATATATATATATATATATATATGAGATATCGGACTTATATACATTCAGATACTCTCTCTCTCTCTCTCTCTCTCTCTCTCTCTCTCTCTCTCTTTCTTTCACCCGTCAGCAGCATCACACAAAACGTCGACAAGACAGACATCCGCCGCAGGAGATGTACACCAAACAGTGATTCTGGCAGCTGAGGAGCCTGACACTGAAGTCAAAGGCACTGCACCGAAACCGAGGAAGGACAGAGCAGTGAAAAAAAAAGTTGATGCGTAGACTGAAAGAGAGAGAGAGAGAGAGAGAGAGAGAGAGAGAGAGAGAGAGAGAGAGAGAGAGAGAACATAGTTTAAGTGCCCTGCGTCACTTTTGCTGGCTATTAAGAGAGTTTGTAGGTGCGTAGGTACTTAGATAGGTAAGAAAAGGTAAAAGTAGGTAAACAGAGAAAGGGGGATGTAGAAGGTGATAAAAGAAGGTAAGAGGGAGTAAGAGGAGGTAAGAGGAGGTAAAAACAGGCGGGAGAAGGTAAGAGGAGAGATCAATCATCATTCTGGTCCGACCACTTGGGGACTATTGGTAAGTAAGCAACTGAGGGAAGGCGACTGGAGAGATTACTGAAGAAGGAAGAAGGATGGAGTGTGAGGGAGGAGGGTAGGAGAGGAATAGAGTGTGAGGAAGAAGAATTAGGTATGGAATGTGAACAAGAGGAGAGGGATGGAGTGTGAGTGAGACGAACTATGTATGCTCTCTACCAATCCCTCTCTTCCTCAGGTACATAAACACTTTCTATTACCCAGTTCTCACATCCCACCATTATTCTAACCCCTCTTATTCCTAAATGCATGTACAGTGTCTAATCACCCTTCATCTCCTGCCAGACTTCATCATTTAATATAACCACTGCTATTTCTTTACCTCTAGCTACCTCAGAGACTCCTGATCAAACCTCGTCTATCTTAGTTTCTCTTAGAGCTAGAACATCCAGCTTCTTTTCATTCATAACATTAGCAATCAGTTGGTTCTTCTCACCCACATTACATCCACACACATATAAACAACCCATCTTCAAAATTTCCTCTTTTGTCCTCTTAGTAATTTTTACAGAAAGAGTTCCTAGTTCCTTGCTCCCGGCCTTTTAGTTTTCTTTCATCTGCATGTAAATAGAAATGAAAGGAAACACACCAAGAACAAGGATTGTTAAAAAAATAGAAACTCAGATGTGCGTGTATACATATACATGCACTTGAACAAGTGTATGTGTATTACGAGCCAGGTGTAAGTGGTAGGAGCAAGATGTATCTGAAATGTTACGTGTTTATGAGATGGAACGAAAAGACTCCAGCAATCTTACCAGTGTAAAACAGGTTTCCGCTTCACACTTATTTGGCAGGACGGTTGCATCTCTTTGGATGTTCAGTGGTACAGCGGTACGGCGGTACAGCGGTACAGCGATACAGCGGTACAGCGGTACAGTGGTACAGCGGTACAGCGGTACAGCTATACTGCTGGACCGATTATCATAAAAACACTTTTTCTCCAAGACTGATACACTAATTGCATCATCTTCATTTCACTATTACATCTGCTGCCCCTGTATGTAACTGAAGAAGCTTACTGTGCTAGGCGAAACATTTCAACATTATGGACACCCAAAACTTTGTAATGGTCCAAATCGGACCGAAACATCATGGTAAGCTCCTCTCCCCTATGCACGGGTTATTTGTGTATTTGTCCAGTCACGGTATTGTGCCTTTTCGTTCTTTAAGATACCCAAATGTTGGACATGTTTCTTAATCATCAATTGCTGGAGCTGCTACCTGTCAGGACCACAATTCGAGTCTCCTTCCATTTCTTCTCTTCAGTCATTGGAGGTTTTTCATGACTTATCTTGAGTTTCTATTAAAATTTGGTGAAGGAACTTAGCGTGGCCGGAAGTGCAATTAGTAGTTATACTTGAGCAAACCAGAGTTTGGGTTTAATATACCTGGAGCGAGATGAACCTCGTAGTCTCGTAGGGATCTCTCGAGACTTGATAAAGGCGGTACAGCTGCACTTGAGGAAGAAGTTGATGGAGATTGGAAAGGAGGAGGAGAAGGAGAAGCAGGAGGAGGTAGAGGGGAAGAGAACAGACGAGGAAGGGGAGGTAGAAGTAGCAAGGAGGCTAATGAATGGGGATAAAGAGGAAGATGGAAGTATTAGAGGGAATAAGGATAGAGAGGAACAGGGGGAAAGAAACAGGTAGGAAAAATAGGGGTTAATAAGAGGAAGGCAGGAGTGGTAAAGGGTACACAGCTTGAAGCAAAGGTTCCACACAAGGTTTAAGTTTCATGAAATTCATCATAATACAAAGAGGAAATGAATGACTATAATAGGTCAGTAGGCCTTCTGCAGTGTTCGTACATCAGATGCTGAGCTCACGTGGGCCAGTAGACTTTTGCAGTTCTCATTTGTTCTCATTTTTGAAACATAAATCTTTGAGATGTCACCTCATTTACAGATATGAAAAGTTATGATTTAACCCTTCTTTCAGTGTCTCTGAAGATGTAAGGATAAGCACACGAAATAACTCACGAAATATATACCAACACTCTTATATGGGTGTGAAGCTTGGGTTGTAAATGCTGCAGCGAGGAAGCGGCTGGAGGCAGTGAAAATGTCGTGTCTGAGGGTAATGTGTGGTGTAAATATTATACAGAGAATTCGTAGTGTGGAAATTATGAGATGTGGAGTTATTAAAAGTATTAGTCAGAAAACTGAATAGGGGTTGTTGAGGTGGTTTGGTCATTTAGAGAGAATGGATGAAAGTAGAATGACTTGGAGAGCGTATAAATCTATAGGGGAAGGAAGGCGGTGTAGGAGTCGTCCCCGAAAAGGTTGGAGGGAGGGGGTAAAGGAGGTTTTGTGTGCGAGGGGCTTGGACTTTCAGCAAGCATGCGTGAGCGTGTTAGATAGGAGTGAATGAAGACGAATGGTTTTTGGGACCTGGCGAGCTGTTGGAGTGTGAGCAGGGTAATATTTAGTGAAGGGATTCAGGGAAACCGGTTATTTTCATATAGTCGGACTTGAGTCCTGGAAATGGGAAGTACAATGCCAGCACTCTAATAGAGGGGTTTGTGATATTGACAGTTTGGAGGGACTTCTAAACTGTCAACTGTCGCACCTGAGCGCCTCTGCAAATACAGTGATTATGTGTGAGTGATGGTGAAAGTGTTGAATGATGATGAAAGTTGTATTTCTTTCTTTTTGGGTCACCCTGCCTAGGTGGGATACGGCCGACGTGTTGTATATATAAATATATATGTGTGTGTGTGTGTGTGTGTGTGTGTGCATATAAGTATTATATAAAATCAGAATCACTCACATTGCAAAGTATGAGATATTCCACATTTTTCTGGTCTAGCAGATAACGTCTTCAGGCGACACACACGCACCATGATGAGATCATTAACTGACAACTCATCGCCCAGGCAGTGGGCTCTCTCAAGTATTTATCAAGTGACTGACTTCTTGATATACTGTACTGTTTCTCCGCTTCGAGGAGAATGTGTTTGTACAGACAGTGGTAAAACTGGAGAGAACTGGAGACGATACACACACATACATACATACACACATACACACACACATACACACACACTCACACTCACACTCACACTCACACTCACACTCACACTCACACTCACACTCACACTCACACTCACACTCACACTCACACTCACAAGAATGATTAAGACGATATAAAGAACCAGAAGCAGCAATAAAACAAATATCACACTGCAACATCTGCTGATGCTGCATCTGCAGCAGTGGATGATGCTGTCAAATAAGATAACCAGCACGAACAGCAGCTGCAGCAGCGACAGCCGGAAGATAAAACAAATACAATAATCAAGAGGGAAGCAACGGCAACACTGGCGGAAACAGGTAAGAGGAGAATTAAGAAAGTGACAAGAAGAGAAATACCAGCAGGAAAGTACAGCGGGTAGGTGCAGCAGGGACGTACAGCAGAGAGGTATAGCAGACAGATACAGCAGAGAGGTACAGCACATAGGTACAGCAGAGAGGTACGGAAAGGAGGTACAACAGGGAGGTACAGCAGGGAGGTACAGCAGGGAGGCGCAGCAGAGACCTACGGAAAGGAGGTACAGCAGGGAGGTAAAGCAGGGAGATACAGTATGGAGGTACAGCAGGGATGTACATCTGGGAAGTACAGCAAGGAGATACAGTAGGAAGATACAGCATGGAGGTACAGCAGGGATGTACATCTAGGAAGTATAGCATGGAGGTACAGCACGGAGGTACAGCAGGGAGGTACAGCAGAAAAGTACAGCAAAGATGTACAGCAGTGATGTACAGCAGTGATGTACAGTAGAGATGTACAACTTGGGAGATAATCTAGTGATAACCTCCAGCATCAGTACACCGCTAGACTATTTCTACAACCATTCATTCGCTACTATAACCATTACAACCAAAACTCCAACTACTCTCATCCACCACTACAACCAATATAACTACAACTACAACCACAACTACAAGAAACAAAAGTTGTTAGTGGCAACAAGATGAATACTGAAGGCCTGGAAGAGAAAAAAAAACGTTTCCTGTTATATTAAAAGCTATATTTTTGACCTGGCCTTTACAGACGCCATCTTGGCGTACGGGGACCGCCACATCATTCCTAAAATAAAACACAAGTGAAGAACTTGTGTATCTTTATTCTGAAGACGTTTTGTCAACTAGCTGCGTTATCATCTCAATAAAAATGTTATTTGAAGGTGCTGAAACTGAAAACAATAGATAACAAGGCAATCAGTCCGTGAATCTAGAAGCCGGTATTAATCATCTTAGTTTCAAGACTTTCTAATAACCTCTGTGGTGAGTCGATAAAGCCACTGGTTATCGGAGTTTTTGTGTTCTAGCGCTGCGTTCGAGTGGGAGACGCGATGTGAGTGGGACGAGAATATAGAGTGGGAGAATAGGGTTATTAAACCTGAAACGTTGGGCTACTTGGGGAGTTGTTTGGACTTGTAGATGAGTGAAAAGGGTCTTATGCATCTAATAGCACATATGAATCGTCTCCCCACAAGACCTACGATACCACAAGACCTGCAGTGCAGAGCAATGATCTTGCAGAGATGGTTGCAGGCGGCCCTGTACCAGTTTAACACCAGCTTACTATCGCCATCTAGTTCATAACTTTTTTACGATGGGTAAGATGGTCCTTCTTCCCTCCCGGGATGCATTCACCAACAGTCTGGCTGGTCAGAGACCATGGTTGCGATTAGCGGACGGAGGACTGAGCCGCCACCACTCCTTGTGTTCAGTGGCCCTTGGAGATTAAGTCGACGTGACATACGCTACAATAGCCTCAGGGAGATAGTGGATAGTCAAGAGCTCTTGATCCGAGGAAATGGCTGTTAGTTTGAGTGTGTGTGTGTGTGTCTGTGAGTGTACTCACCTATTTATACTCATCTGTGATTGCAGGGGTCGAATCACAGCTCCCGGCCCTGCCTCATAGCTGGTCGCTACTTGGTCCACTCTCTCTGTTCCATGAGCTTCATCATACCTCTTCTTAAAGCTATGTATGGATCCTCTGTGTATGTATGTGTGTGTGTGTATACCCACCTAGTTGTGGTTGCAGGGGTCAAGTCACAGCTCTTGGTCCCGCCTCTTCACTGGCCGCTACTCGGTCACTCTTCCTGCTCCATGACCTCTATCATACCTCTTCTTAAAGCTATGTATGGATCCTCTGTGTGTATGTATGTGTATATGTATGTGTGTGTGTGTGTGTTAATAAAAAATGTTAGAATACGAAATAAAAGACAAAAGAAATAGAGTATAAGAAAGCAAATAATTAGTAAAACACGGACAGAGAGAGAGAGAGAGAGAGAGAGAGAGAGAGAGAGAGAGAGAGAGAGAGAGAGAGAGAGAGAGAGAGATAAAGCTTCCTCACTACTGTTATCAACTAGTGTAGGCTCTCTTAAGTAAATTTAAGTTAATGGTCTCGTCTGTTACGCAGAAAACGTAACGAGATTGTTTTGGATTACCGTTGTTACTGTTGAGGAGACTTTCTGTTGGAATAAGTGTTAGGGAGAGTTACTGTTGGGGAGAGTTGCTGTTGGGGTGAGTTACTGTTGGGGTGAGTTACTGTTGGGGAGTTACTATTTGGGAGAGTTACTGTTGGGGAAAGTTTCTGTTGGGATGGTTACTGTTAAGATGAGTTTCTGTTGGAGTAGTTTACTGTTGAGGAGAAGTGCTTTTAGAGCCCTGTGTTCAGCTGTCTTGTAATCTCTTCACTTTAAGAGAGAGCTGGACAGATACCTAAAGTCGGTGCCGGATCAGCCGGGCTGTGGTTCGTACGTTAGATTGCGTGCGGCCAGCAGTAACAGCCTGGTTGATCAGGCCCTGATCCACCGGGAGGCCTGGTCGTGGACCGGGCCCCGGGGGCGTTGACCCCCGGAATAACCTCCAGTTGTTTTTCCTCCGTTCTGATAAAGTTAGTTGTTTTAACCACTTTCTCACAATAAACATTTGTTATTGTCTTGTAATAAAAACACCAATTTTCATTACGTAATTGATGTATATAAATTTCTCTTTGCTTTAATACACATTACATAAATCATTCGTGGAGGCTGAAGATGACTTTTAGACTTAAACTGAACTTAATAACCCAGGCTGGCTGACGTCTGTCAGCTGTCAGCCTGACATGGTTATAAGTCTTAGTCATGGGAGTGTTAGTCATAGGATGACTGGGTTATTGGTGCTTCTGTTACAACGGCGTGGGAGAGACAACAGGCAACCACTGCCGTTCACTGTTGTGCTCGATTCTCTCTACTAACAGAGATAATTTCTCGTGTGTGATGGTGTAAATTACGTTTTCAACATTTAGTTAATGGTTTCTCCCGCTAGGCAAGATATGTAACGAGGTTGTTATGGTTGAATAGTTATTGTTGGGTAGTTACTGTTGGGTAGTTACTTTTGGGTAGTTATTGTTGGGTAGTTACAGTTGGATAGTTACTGTTCAGTAGTTACTGTTGGGTAGTTACTCTTGGGTAGTTACTGTTGTGTAGTTACTGTTGGGTAGTTAATGCAGGGTAGTTATTGTTGCGTAGTTATTGTTGGGTAGTTACTGTTGGGTAGTTACTCTTGGGTAGTTATTGTTGTGTAGTTACTGTTGGGTAGTTACTGTTAGGGTAGTTACTGTTGGGTGGTTACTGTTGGGTAGTTACTGTCGGGGTAGTTACTGTTGGGTAGTTGCTGTTGGGTAGTTACTGTTGGGTAGTTACTGTTAGGTAGTTACTATTGCGTAGTTATTGTTGGGTAGCTACTGTTTGGTAGTTACTGTCGGGGTAGTTACTATTGGGTAGTTGCTGTTGGGTAGTTATTATTGGGTAGCTACTGTTTGGTAGTTACTGTTGGATAGTTATTATTGGATAGTTACTGTTTGGTAGTTACTGTTGGGTAGTTACTGTTAGGTAGTTACTGTTGGGTAGTTATTATTGGGTAGCTACTGTTTGGTAGTTACTGTTGGGTAGTTATTGTCGGGGTAGTTACTATTGGGTAGTTGCTGTTGGGTAGTTACTGTTGGGTAGTTACTGTTAGGTAGTTACTGTTGGGTAGTTATTATTGGGTAGCTACTGTTTGGTAGTTACTGTTGGGTAGTTACTGTTGGGTAATTACTGTTGCTTCAAAAAAGATAAGCTATTAAATATTTTCTGCTGTTCAAGTGTGATTGATTCACCAGGCTGTTATTGCTGTTGTTGTTGTGTTTACGACGAAACAGCTGTTCTGGCGGCCGCTATCTTCCCAGGAAGCAGGAAGCTGGGAGTTCTTAAGAGCATAAGGAAGAAGGAGGACTGAAGGAGGACTACCGGCCCATGCTAGGCAGGTTCAACTCACGCCTACTTATCTTGCAATCATTTTGACACGTCACATCAGTGCCTCGTGATTTACCATTTCCTTATTAAGATCAATCTCGCTTCTGCATCTGAGATCGTGATGTCATCACTTCAGAGATGACTGTTTCATTCTTCCTTTTCTTCTTCTTTATTTCTTCCTGTTTATCAGGAATTTTGGGCTTATCTCTGCTGTCTGGGTATTCACTGAGTCATTCTCATCCTCTCTCTCTCTCTCTCTCTCTCTCTCTCTCTCTCTCTCTCTCTCTCTCTCTCTCTCTCTCTCTCTCTCTCTCTCTCTCTCTCTCTCTCTCTCTCTCTCTCTCTCTTTTTCTCTCTCTCTCTCTCTCTCTCTCTCTCTCTCTCTCTCTCTCTCTGCCCAACCATCTTTTCCTCCTGCAACTCCATCACTCCACCATTAATGTCCTCCCCAACCATTTCCCGACCACTACCACCCATTCCCTAAACCACCACCCAATCCCTAAACCACCACCCATTCCCTAGACCACCACCCATTCCCTAAACCACCACCCATTCCCTAGACCACCACCCATTCCCTAAACCAGCACCCATTCCCTAAACCAGCACCCATTCCCTACACCACCACCTATTTCTGCATCCACTTCCACCTCATACACTGCCTCTGGTCACACCTCCAGCACGTGTTTTAAAAGCAGGGATGACCGCCGCTCACCTTTCAGGGTAAATAAACTGAATTAATTAGCGAGATAGTGTCGAAAATCCCATGCAGTATATGTCGGTGGGATGCGTCTCTATTTCTCTCCGTGTATATAGCTGTGAAGGTTATAGAAGACACGGTTTTAGCGCTTTCCAATATTATAATACTACTACTACTACTACTACTACTACTACTACTAATAATAATAATAATAATAATAATAATAATAATAATAATAATAATAATAATAATAATAATAATAATAATAATAATAATAAAATAATAGTTACAATAAAAATAATAATAATAAATATAATAATAATAAATAAAATAATATTAATTGTAACAATAATAATAATAATAATAATAACTTTGATAATAATTTTAATAATAATAACAACAACAGCGAAAAGGTCGGAGTACAGTGCCTGCACTCTGAAGGATGAGTGATGATGTTAATCCTGGAGATGGGAAGTACAGTGCCTGCACTCTGACGGAGGGGTGGGAATGTTACCATTCTGGAGGTGGGAAATACAGTGCCTGCACTTTGAAGGAGGGATAAGAATGCCACAGTCCTGGAGGTAGAAAGTACAGTGCCTGCACTCTGAAGGATGGGTGAGGATGTTAGTCCTGGAGGTAGAAAGTACAGTGCCTGCACTCTGAAGGATGGGTGAGGATGTTAGTCCTGGAGGTAGAAAGTACAGTGCCTGCACTCTGAAGGATGGGTGAGGATGTTAGTCCTGGAGGTAGAAAGTACAGTGCCTGCACTCTGAAGGATGGGTGAGGATGTTAGTCCTGGAGGTAGAAAGTACAGTGCCTGCACTCTGAAGGATGGGTGAGGATGTTAGTCCTGGAGGTAGAAAGTACAGTGCCTGCACTCTGAAGGATGGGTGAGGATGTTAGTCCTGGAGGTAGAAAGTACAGTGCCTGCACTCTGAAGGATGGGTGAGGATGTTAGTCCTGGAGGTAGAAAGTACAGTGCCTGCACTCTGAAGGATGGGTGAGGATGTTAGTCCTGGAGGTAGAAAGTACAGTGCCTGCACTCTGAAGGATGGGTGAGGATGTTAGTCCTGGAGGTGGGAAGTACAGTACCTGCACTCTGATGGATTGGTGGGAATGTTGCAGGTCGGAGGGCCGTCTGAGGTGTGATGTAGATACTCGTCTGGCAAGATAGCGTTTGAATGAGTGACAGTGACTGTGTTTCCTTTTTTTGGGGGGGATTCACCCTCCCTTGGTATGGTAAAAAAAATCCACCGTCCTCAGTGACGGAGAAGAAAATCCTGGGCGAAATCTGGTTCAAAAAAAATCCCCAGAGAGGAAAGTTTGTGATGCTTATCTTCCTCAGGCTCCGTCAAAGCTCTCTGGGATGACGGATGAGCTCTCTGATTTCCAGTAAGCTTTTCCAGCTTAAATTGTTTTCCATTTCTTCGACCTTATATTCCTGAGTGACAGCGTCACTCACGTGGTTGAGAAAGAGGATTGAACTCCCCTGTGTGTGGTGATAACGGTGTTCTATTTCTCAGGAGAGATGAAAGAAATTATTCAGAGTTACTTTGGTTAAGGTTTAAATGACAAGATAAATATCTTGTCATTTATCCCAATGGAAATAAGGGAAAATATCTTGTCATTTATCCCAATGGAAATAAGTCACTGTGACTTTTTTGGGTTATCCTGGAGGATAATCTACACATATTCTATGTATGATAATTTATGTAACTGTATCTATGTGTGTGTGTACCTAAATAAACTTAGTTATTTATATATTAGTCACATGACGACTTGCTCATCTACGGGTCTGGTCTATGACCGAGGTCTATCGCTATCTTATTTGTCCATCTCGTATCAAGAAACCTCATTCAGTATCAAGGCCCCTGAAACGACCCTTTCGCAGGGTATTCAATGCTTCTCATCTGCCGAAGAGGATCCCAGAAGGGGGTTGAAGATATACAATTCAATCTATGAGTTAGTATTGAGAAATGCTTTTTCACCTTTAACTATGTGGCATGTGCCTACCACTGACAGTAGGCCTACTGGAAATAAAGACAACGGCAGCAGAAGACTCGTGTAATAAAGTATTTGGTATTAATGTTGGTAGAATTACCGACAATATGTTAGACAAAAGGACACAAGTACAAATAATGTGACATTTTCTTATGGCTTTATAAAGCCGTTAATGGCTTAATAAAGCTCCTGGAGAGCGAAACGTTGCCACAATAAATGTCACATTAGTTGCACTTGTGTATT
This sequence comes from Cherax quadricarinatus, assembly GCF_038502225.1. Taxonomy (NCBI): domain Eukaryota; kingdom Metazoa; phylum Arthropoda; class Malacostraca; order Decapoda; family Parastacidae; genus Cherax; species Cherax quadricarinatus. The sequence continues at coordinate 1,906,378 of NC_091368.1, forward strand.
TCGCCCAGTGGTTTATCAAGGCGAAACGTTGTATTAAAAAAGGATCCTCTGGTACCAATGTCTCTCTTACCACTTGTAGGCTTTTGTCATTGTCTGCCGAGTAGGTGTACTCTAGTATACCTGGAGGGTATACCTGGAGAGTATACTTGGAGAGTTTCGGGGGTCAACGCCCCCACGACCGGGTCTGTGACCAGGTCCCCTGTTATTGATAAACCCTATGTGGTCATCCCTAAAAATAATATTTGAAAAATTATGTTTTGTTGATGATTTGTGGATGATAATCTCTGAATTATGATCCCTGAGTAATAATTCCTGAATGATAACCCCTAAGAAATAATCACTGAACGATAATCCCGGATTTATTATCAGCAAATGTAATCTTCGAATAATAATCCCAGAATGGCCAGAATGATAATCTCAGAATAGTAATCACAGAATGGTAATCCCAGAATGATAATCCCAGAATGATAATCCAGAATGAAAATTCCAGAGTGATAATCCCAGAATGGTAATCATAGTTTGATAATCCCAGAATAATAATTCCAGATTGATAACAGTGTATAATAACCACAGAATAAAAATCCCAGAATAGTAATTCCAGATGGGTAATCCCAGAATGATCACGTCTAATCCACTACATTCTTGCCACTATTATCCCAGAATAATTGAACCCCTTAACAAACCACGTTACCCTGACTCACACACCTGACTGCTGTAGCCTTAATGA
>NC_091368.1:1909604-1922104 GCF_038502225.1 Cherax quadricarinatus
TTCTCTAGATAATACATTCTCTAGATATTACATTCTCTAGATAATACATTCTCTAGATATTACATTCTCTAGATAATACATTCTCTAGATAATACATTCTCTAGATATTACATTCTCTAGATAATACATTCTCTAGATAATACATTCTCTAGATAATACATTCTCTAGATATTATATTCTCTAGATAATACATTCTCTAGATATTACATTCTCTAGATAATACATTCTCTAGATATTATATTCTCTAGATAATACATTCTCTAGATATTACATTCTCTAGATAATACATTCTCTAGATAATACATTCTCTAGATATTACATTCTCTAGATAATACATTCTCTAGATAATACATTCTCTAGATAATACATTCTCTACATATCACATTCTCTAGATAATACATTCTCTAGATAATACATTCTCTAGATAATACATTCTCTACATATCACATTCTCTAGATAATACATTCTCTAGATAATACATTCTCTATATAATACATTCTCTATATAATACATTCTCTAGATAATACATTCTCTAGATATTACATTCTCTAGATAATACATTCTCTAGATAATACATTCTCTAGATAATACATTCTCTATATAATACATTCTCTAGATATTACATTCTCTAGATAATACATTCTCTAGATAATACATTCTCTAGATAATACATTCTCTAGATAATACATTCTCTATATAATACATTCTCTAGATATTACATTCTCTAGATAATACATTCTCTAGATAATACATTCTCTACATATCACATTCTCTAGATAATACATTCTTCACATAAGACATTAGACAAGCTGCGTCTAAAATTGTGAAAAAAGAAGATAGAATTGACATACATGTTACAGCTGCTGATGGACGCTTGAACTGGTGGAGTAAGTCACACCTGAAATTTCATGGGACGGCAGGTACTGTCTACAACAGTAGTATACATGGACAGTGTACCTGGAGAGGGTTTCGGAGGTCAACGCCCCCGCGGCTCGGTCTATGACCACAACCTTTTAGTATGTAAGAGCCAGTTTGAAAAGCCAAATTTCAAGGAGAGAAGCATTTTGTAAGTTCTATGATTTTTTTTATTAATTATAAAAATATATTTTGTGATTGTTGACACTGTGCATTGTGGAACCTAAATAGCAGTGAATTCATGATTTCATGCGAGGGCTTCATCCATTTTTTAGAAGGGCCACATGCGGCCCTCGGGCCGCAGGTTGGGCACCCCTGGGTGATAGTCTCTTGGTACTCAGGGTCCCTTGTACTGTGGTCCAAAATAGTGACACTCAAACCGCTGAGAGTACATACAAACACTTTTGCACCAGTAAGAGTACACACACACACACACACACACACACACACACACACACACACACACACACACACACACACACACACACTTGTTCCCCTCACTTCCACCACCACCACACACTCATGGGCATAATTATACAGCCCACTGCATGCAATTAGCATGAAATTATTCCTAATTGCATCTATTATGAAGTTACACCACCTGCTGGGCTGCTCACTCTAACCCAGCTCCTGATGACCTATCAACAAAGTTAACTGTATGTTTCTTGTGGAGCTGCATCAGCTATTGTGCTGTGAGGCTAGTTAGTAGACCTTAGGATGATAGTTACTATCCAGGGAGATAGAACCCACCTGTTTTATGAGTGTGCTAGATATGTACTGTGTTCTCCGGCATATAAGGCGCACATTTTTACCCTTCAGAAAAGTCTTGGATAGTCACCCTGCGCCTTGTGTGTTCAAGGTCAAGGGTAGACTTTGGGTTACGCTTTAGCGTAAAGTAAGAGGGTAATTAGCCCTTGAATATGTTTACTGGTTTACAGATATGTACTTCTGTCATGCGTCTTATATACCGGGAAATGCGGTACTTGAGGTAGTAGGATGGTAGACTGCAATCATCCAATTAGGTGTTATCTACCTGCTATATGAGTTTAGAAAGTATACTAAGTCAAGGATATATACACCGAGAGCTGAGTATATACGTTAAGAGTTTATATAAATCCATATTTTAGAGATTAAAAATATCCCTGAGTGGTGGTGTACAGGTATACAAGTCGACTCAATCCAGCTTCGAGTCGACTCCATCCGGCCTCCATGGTACACATTTCGAGAGAAAAAAGTTGTTTAAAATGCCGCGCCTAAATCCGCATTGAGCTAATAAAAGTCTGAAGCTGTTTGCTTCATAAACATAGATTAGGAGGTAGAGCCGAGGCGAGGAGGAGGAGGAGGAGGAGAGAGAGCCGAGGCGAGGAGGAGGAGAGAGAGCCGAGGCGAGGAGGAGGAGAGAGAGCCGAGGCGAGGAGGAGGAGGAGGACGAGAGAGAGCCGAGGCGAGGAGCAGCAGGAGGAGGAGAGAGAGCCGAGGCGAGAGGGAGAAGGAGGAAAGTGCTGCTCGAGTGAGAGAGAGAGAGAAAGGGAGAGAGAGAGAGAGAGAGAGAGAGAGAGAGAGAGAGAGAGAGAGAGAGCATCACTAACCACCCACAGCTTCCAAAACGACTTTAAAAACTTAAAATGTTAAACAGGCGAAACGAAAAATAATTTCCGATATCAAATATAAGCTTTATTTACTCACATGCTCTTATATATATATATATATATATATATATATATATATATATATATATATATATATATATATATATATATATATATATATATATATATATATATATATATATAGTATATATATATATATATATATATATATATATATATATATATATATATTTAACCCTGTACACTGTGATTTTAATCAATCTTAGATTAATGCCTTAGGCTGAGATTCGAAAATTGGACCAATTGCTAGAAGCCTTGACGTATTGCTAGTTTTAATCCACTAATGACTCGGGATATTTCGTGAAAATAATGTGATTGCCTCTAAATATATTTATATTTTTTGGTGAGACGCTAAAATATGACTTAGCAAAATAACGGAAGGGTTCAGGCTGTATCTGTCCAGCCGGGCTGCGGTTCGTACGTCGGCTTGCTTGCAGCCAGTAGTAACAGCCTGGTTGATCAGGCCCTGATCTACCGCGAGGCCTGATCATGGACCGGGCCGCGGGGACGTTAACATACAGGAACACGATCCAGGTATACTCTTCCAGATATATTCCTCGAGGTATATACCTCCAGGTATTCTCCTTCAGGTATACTCCAGGTGTACTCCAGGTATACTCCAGGTGTACTCCAGGTATATTCGAAGTATGCTCCTCCAGGTATACTCCTCCAAGTATCTCTCGCTATAAATACAGTACATTAAAAAACAAAGGAGTCAGTGTGATTGATGATAAACCCACAACGGGTATATTTTTTTAAATGAAAGCCGAGAATTACAAGACTGAAAAAAAAAAAACCGTAGACTGAAAAGACTTAAATCTGAAAAAAAAAAATGAGATCTGTCTAAACTGCTCGCAACTGTTTCTCGAGCCTAATATACAAAGTTTTATTTTGCGCCGCTGAAAGTTTCTCGGGTAAGACTCGTCTTCCTCTCACTAACAAGAAACCGAAACTTCCTGAGCAACGAAGTTCATCCGGAGATCATGGCTAAATCGCTGAGGAGAATTACTTCTTAAGTTTCTGCCAATTGCTGCCTGGAAGAAAATTGGTTGAGAAAACTCACAGCTTGCACCAAATATATCAAACAATATGTTGCTTTTCTTTGGACTTTGGCTCTAAGCAGACTTATATCAAGTTTTATTTGAAGCAAAATAAAAAAATGACGAATTTTTGCTCCCTCAGACGTTACTAAGACTTAACTTCGTGTATATAAAACAATCGCGGTAAGACTTTATGCAAAAAAGTTATATATAGTTTGAGAAATATTTTATTTAAAGTTTCCAGAGGTAGTAGAACTTAGTGTCCTCCTCGAGCAGTTTGTCCAGCAGGATATGTGGATTTCACTAAACAAATAATGCTAAAGAATCTAGTTTTCTTGTTACGAGAACTATCTACTTCCCTCCTTACAAGAACTGTCAGCTTCTCTTGTTAGTAGAGATAAAAGTTTATTTGTTGTGTTTGGTGTATATACGTGAAGGACAGTGTATGATTGTTAGTCTTACCTGTTTAGTTGTGCTGACTATTACCCTGGGTGAGCTTGGATTCTGTTGTTCCATCTATGATTCAGGTCCTAACCTCCCTTCGGGGATTTACCTGTTATATGGAGGTTTTAATTACCCTTTTGTTACATTTCTTTCTTACCTTGTGATCTGGCCAAGAAAGGAATATTATTTCACTCCACCTTTTTACTCTCCTCACACCTTTGCTGTTTGTCCTCTGGGATGCGGTTTCTGTTTACTAGCATAATACAAGCATTTAATCTTCGTACTTTAACTTGTCGTTGGTTATACGTACTAAGTTCACATTGCTTCAGTTGACATACACATATATTCGTTCATTCATTACTTAGACAAGATTTGCCTTATTTTGTTTCAAAACGTTGTTTTTCTTAAGCCAGTCCATAGGGTTAAGCTTGAGCAAGCCATACCGTGAGGGTCCAAGGAGGGTGTGACTTGACATGGTCCAGGATGGAGCGAAGCGTCCAATTCACGGTCTACCTGGAGTATACCTTGAGTATACCTGTAGGGTGTTCAGGGAGTCAACGCTCCCGCGGCCCAGTCCTTGACCAGACCTTCTGATGGATCAGGGCCAGATCAACCATTTTGATGATTTTTGATTAACAGTATATTTATTAGCGACAGTTGACAGTGAAAAATTGATTATGATACTTCTGGACGGTAATGACTCTGCTTATCTCGCCAATTGTATCCAAGGCACCACCATCTTCTGGCCAAGGTCCTTAATTCAACCTCTGTCTATTCCGATTTCATTTCGAGTATGCGACTTATCTGCGGTGCTCGTCGTGAAGTGTAACAACTGCTTCCCTGATTAACATGACCTTAAGATTACTCACACTGAGCTCCGTCACCATCCTCTTACATGACTGTTCCTACAGCCTCTTTACGTCATCCAGGGAAGCCTCTCTCTCTCTCTCTCTCTCTCTCTCTCTCTGTCGTTCTCCCTGATCCCTAGAGATCTTTCTCTTTAATTCCTGACTGTACTAGTTTATGGATTAGTCTCTGGTGGGGGTGCTGAGTGGCACCTGCAGCTCCTTGGCACCTGCAGTGCCTTGGCACCTGCAGCTCCATGGTACCTGCAGTGTCTTGGCATCTAGGAGAGTGTCACGGGGGATGGTTACTTTTCACTGGATCTCCAATACTTTCCTCTGGCGACAATTGTCCACTATGTTGTCAAGTCAAAGTTTACTTTTTTTTTCCTGTTTGTCTTTCTGCCTCTCTGTTTATCGGCCTGTTTGAGTGTCTGTTTCTCTGTTTACCTCTCAGCCTTTCTGTTTATCAGTCTATTTGAGTGTCTGTTTCTCTGTTTGCCTGTCTGCCTTCCTGTCTCTCAGTCTGTTTCTGCATTTACCTGCCTTTCTGTCTGTCTGTTTGTCTGTCTGTCTGTCTGTCTCTCTCTATCTCTCTTTCTCTCTCTCTCTCTCTCTCTCTCTCTCTCTCTCTCTCTCTCTCTCTCTCTCTCTCTCTCTCTCTCTCTCTCTCTCTCTCTCTCTCTCTCTCTCTCTCTCTCTCTCTCTCTTTTTTTTTTTTTTTTACACAGGGTTTGACAAGGTTAAGGATCCCTAGCTTTATTGACAGCTATTTACAGGTTAAGGATTCCTAACTTTATTGGCAAGCTAAGAGCTGTTACCTACATCAGCTTATTTGAAAGCATTTTTATTGTTATGAGACATACAAGTAGGGAACAGGATGAAGTTGGAGCCATCTGTGGGCCAGCATTTTCATTTGATCAGCTGACTTTATCTCGTTGACATCATTATGCTGTACGAATGTGTTCCATACTCGAGTCATCCTGGGTATGTATGATCTCAGATGGAGTGATGTTCTGGAGAAGGGTACAGCCAGAGTGAAGTTGCTGCTTTCTGCCTGTCTTGTGGCATAAAAGCTTGTTTCACGCTGTCCTCGAAGTGGATCCAAGTGTGGTACTTTGACAATATTGGCCTTGTACATAACAGTAAGGCCACCCACATCCCTCCTATGTTGAAGGCTCTGCTGAAATGACAGATCTATCCAGGATGGGTCCAGGCGAGAGATGACGTTCGTCCTCTGTCTCTTTCTCTCTCTCTCTCTCTCTCTCTCTCTCTCTCTCTCTCTCTCTCTCTCTCTCTCTCTCTCTCTCTCTCTCTCTCTCTCTCTCTCTCTCTCTCTCTCTCTCTCTCTCTCTCTCTCTCTCTCTCTCTCTCTCTCTCTCTCTCTCTCTCTCTCACTCTTCCTCTCACCACCCCACTTCAGCATGATTGCATTATCTATGTACCCGGAGCCCAGGAATGATACTGGGTATGTGCCCAGAGTCTAGGAGAGAGATTGGGAAACTGTCACACAAGAAAAAATATATAAATAATGAGCTACATCAGACCAGAGGTGTGGTGGAGGCTCGATTCTCCGTCTGATCGTGGCCACGTCTGAGAATTTTAGCGGATGGTAATTTACGGGTGAATTGGAATAGAAACAAGATGGTGTTTTGGTCCTGGAAAATTATCAACTAAGAGAAGGTATTTCGGTCAGATTTTGACCATTTTCAACTACTTAAAGACGTTTCCGTTCTTCTTTTCTGTTATCAGCTAGAAGTTTCGGTCCACCCTAGACCCTTAATAACCAGAAGACGTTTCAGAACGCCCAGAACTATTACGAACCGAAATGTAGTCGGGTTGTTAATGGTGTTCAGGGATGGACGACATGTCGTGTGATTGATAATTTTATATTCTTGAAAGAAAATCTCGCAGGGCAGTGTGCTAACCTCTTTACCAGCCACCTCTTATGCAGCTTTAGATAAAAATCCCTAAGTGTCACAGTAGGGAAATTTCCAGTACTATGGCAGGGGTGACTGTTGCGGAGAATTCCCTGTAGGAATCTCATCTCATTGGGAAAAGCAATCGACAAGATGGCACTGAAGGCCGTAGTTACACTCGGCACTGTCGGTTCTCGAAGAAATGCTGGCACCAGAGAATTCTTTACATTCTCGAGAGGAGTGCAAGAGCGTTATTGAGGCAACAAAGATAGCTCTCTCTCTCTCTCTCTCTCTCTCTCTCTCTCTCTCTCTCTCTCTCTCTCTCTCTCTCTCTCTCTCTCTCTCTCTCTCTCTCTCTCTCTCTCTCTCTCTCTCTCTCTCTCTCTCTCTCTCTCTCTCTCTCTCTCTCTCTCTCTCTCTCTCTCTCTCTCTCTCTCTCTCTCTCTCTCTCTCTCTCTCTCTCTCTCTCTCTCTCTCTCTCTCTCTCTCTCTCTCTCTCTCTCTCTCTCTCTCTCTCTCTCTCTCTCTCTCTCTCTCTTTCTCTCTCTCTCTCTCCTCTCTCTCTCTCTCTATCTCGATCTCTCTCTCTCTCTCTCTCTCTCGCTCTCTGTCTCTCTTCTCTCTCTCTCTCTCTCTCTCTCTCTCTCTCTCTCTCTTTCTCTCCTCTCTCTCTCTCTCTCTCTCTCTCTCTCTCTCTCTCTCTCTCTCTCTCTCTCTCTCTCTCTCTCTCTCTCTCTCTCTCCTTTCATTCTTTCAGCTTTCACGGTGGGGTGTGTAGGCTGTTTACCATGAAAGACTGCCCGAAAAGAAATTCTGTCTGCCTGAAAGACTGTCTGAAGTACTCAAAGAATGAAAGACTATCTGCCTGAAATAAATATTTATGTACGTATATATTATAGTTCCTTGATAATGTGAGAAGTCACGAAATCGCTTGGACTTTCACTATTCTTTCACAGTGGTTGTTTTGCATATATATATATATATATATATATATATATATATAATATATATATATATATATATATATATATATATATATATATATATATATATATATATATATATATATATATATATATATATATATATATATATATATATATATATATATGCAAGGAATTCAAGAGAGCATGCGAAATATACACAAACACTGATCTCTGGCTGAAGGAGACTCGAACCTACGAACCTTAGGACAAGGTACGCAGTGCTTTACCAATCTACCCACACTGGACAATACCTTGGCGTGTAGCATGAGCTACACGTTTGATCCAAGGCAGCCAGCTTTCAGGGAGAAGGCTTACAGCTTTTCATCTCATCCCCCTTGGATCAACAAGGATCAGCTGCGAGATCCAGAAAATATAGCAAGAACAAGAAGAAAAGTGACAATAACTATTTCGAAAAACTGTGATCTCTCTCTCTCTCTCTCTCTCTCTCTCTCTCTCTCTCTCTCTCTCTCTCTCTCAGGATCTAGCCAAGGAAATAAAGAATTATATAATTTGGAGTCATGAAAGAATTTTCTTCCCAGCGCTATTGGGGAAATTGTCAATAAAGTCTGGGTTAGCATTTATTTTGTTAGTCACCGGTATACGTGTGCGTATATATATTCTCGTCTACAAGACTGAATATACGCATGAGTTCTCAAACACATACGCATAATGTATGAATAACAGAGGCGTTAAATCCGTGTGGGCTATTGACAGGAAGGATAGGTTGAGGCTCGATCCTCCGTCCCTTAATCCTGTCACTTGTCAGCAAGGCTATAGGCATGCAAATTTTTCATTCTTTGATTCATCAGGCTGTTGTTGCTCTCTTAGCAGCACCAAAGACGCAAGCGATGCGTTTTCTTTTGGTGAGAAATGAATGAAAAAAAAGGAAAGAACAATAAGAACGCTTGCAAGGAATTCAAAAATGAATTCAGAGAAACTGTCTTCCCAAAAAAAAAACTCACAATTGATAACTTAAACTTTCAACCAGGAAGTGAATGAAATGCAGTGGGAATTCCCCCCAAGTTTCAGTTTGCACTTTTAGAAATAAATCCTCAAAGTTTAAATGAGTGACATATGTATTTAAACATCACGTACAAAGTCTGGGGAGCGAAGACAGTCAGACTTGGAGATAACCGGAGTTAGGAAGACTTGGTACAAACTACAGTCTGAAGCCGCTCCAGGCTTAGCAGTGTTCAGACCCTGTAAAGCACGTAAACACAACTTCCACTAACCTGAGGATATATATTCTCTCTCTCTCTCTCTCTCTCTCTCTCTCTCTCTCTCTCTCTCTCTCTTTATATATATATATATATATATATATATATATATATATATATATATATATATATATATATATATATATATATATATATATATATATATATATATATATATATATATATATATTAGTTGCAACCCTGAATAGGGTTACAATGATTAATATGTATATATATATATATATATATATATATATATATATATATATATATATATATATATATATATATATATATATATATATATATATATATATATATATATATATATATATAATTATTACCTTTTCATATAATTTTACATTGCTTATATTTGCGATAATAGCTAAATCGTAAATGTATTGCTTTATATTGTTATTTGACTTAGCTTCCTTTGGTTAGGAAGGATGTAACATATTATGTGCTCAGTTCAAGTCTTGATTGTCTAACTACTGTAATTATCGCTCTTTGCTCGTTATTCTGCCGGCTTCTGATGCTGGGCAGTACTGTCCACGGAGCTATCACGTGATCGAGGGGGGGTGTGTCCTCACCTCGCCTGAAGTATTCAATCTGGCCTAGACTCGCTGGGTGGTTGGACGTATTCCAGACAAAGTGCCTAAATCTCCCTTATAGGCCCTTGTTGGAAGACCGTCTCTTGTCTCATTATTGTTAGTTCTGTGAGGCTCTGTTCACAGAACATTGTATAGACTTAGTGATTTTCGACGTTGTACTGAGGTTGTGTGTCGCATAGACACTCGAAACAACTCAGGTCCTGAGCTGTAGCTTCTGACCTAACTTGTACTGGTACCTGTGTATTATCGTAGTCGGGGATTTTCTTATGCTGAACTTAGATTCAGTAGTATGGGAGTTTTGTGACTTGTGGAGGATCTGCTGATGGTCCCTACTTAGTGTCGTTATATTATCTCCTTGTTCCTGATTCTGTGTCGCAGTTGCTTGTTATATTGCTATTGGGCTTAGCATTCTTTTTATTGTTCAAGCAGACTGTTCTGATTGCCAGTTGGTCAAGAAGTTAGTTTATTTGAGGGCTTTGTCAGTCACTTGTTTAAGTCTAGTCGAGTCTTGAGACATAACGAACTACTTAGAGCACTTACACACATACACAAACTCACTTGTACATACTTGTAATATCTTATTAAATGTTAATGTACCAGACGGTACTTAAGAATTATAAATGTGATATGTGCTTTCAGCACAATAATATTGTACTCGAGGGAAGTGATTATTATTATTTTGATTATTATTAATTTAATTTACTTTGATAATATACCTCTAGACGATACTCAATAAATTTATTAAATTTTATTTTCTCTAGTTAGTAGCCTACCAGTTGTAATCCTAAAGCACTAATAATTCATACTGAATTCTAATGGATAATTGGACCAGGATACTGACTACTTGTTACGAAAACCCAGTAACAGGCTGGATGCTAGAAGGGCAGTCCTTTCTAGTATTCACTGGAGATCTCTAAGCTTTTAGAATCGCGTTTTTTGTAACATATATATATATATATATATATATATATATATATATATATATATATATCTATATTTATATATATATATATATATGGTATAAACCTTAGGTAATAAACCGACAAGTTGGGTTTAGAAAGACACTTAAGCAAACACTATTACATATTTATTAGAAAACGTTTCGGTCCTGGGACCTTGAGAAGTGATCAAGGTCCCAGGACTGAAACGTTTTCTAATAAATATGTCATAGTGTTTGCTTGCATGTCTTTCTAAACCATATATATATATATATATATATATATATATATATATATATATATATATATATATATATATATATATATATATATATATATATATATATATATATATATTGCAAGTATCGCAAACCAAGCGATACAGAATGTAAAACAACCACCGGGGGAAGTAGAATGATAGCTCTAGGTCTTTCGTGTTGCAATGAACACATCATCAGGAGCTTGCAAAGTTGCAGAAAAGAGGAGGATGTCCAAGCAAATACGATCCCAAAGGAAAAATATATCTTTTAACGAACCCCTGTATGGAGATATTTTCTCTCACTGCATGCTTAACGGACCCCTGTATGGAGATATTTTCTCTCACTGCATGCTTAACGAACCCCTGTATGGAGATATTTTCTCTCACTGCATGCTTGACGAACCCCTGTATGAAGATATTTTCTCTCGCTACATGCTTAACGAACCCCTTTATGGAGATATTTTCTCTCACTACATGCTTAACGAACCCCTGTATGGAGATATTTTCTCTCACGGCATGCTTAACGGACCCCTGTATGGAGACAGGTTCTCTCACTGCATGCTTAACGAACCCCTGTATGGAGATAAGTTCTCTCACTGCATGCTTAACGAACCCCTTTACGGAGATAAGTTCTCTCACTGCATGCTTAACGAACCCCTTTACGGAGATAAGTTCTCTCACTGCATGCTTAACGAACCCCTTTACGGAGATAAGTTCTCTCACTGCATGCTTAACGAACCCCTTTATTGAGATGACAGTGGTTATGAAGATGCGTCTCGCCATTTTGAGAGAACTCTCCTCACTGCTCAACAAAATATGAGAGACTGCTTAAAGGAGAGATGATGCTGCTGTTGTTGCTCTTACTGCTGTTACTGTTGCTGCTGCTGTTGCTGCTGCTTCTGTTGATTCTGCTACTGCTGTTGTTATTACTGTACCGTCAGCCGTTGCTACTACTGCTGCTATTGTTGCTGCTTATGTTGCTCTTCCTACTGTTGTTGCTACTCCAGCTCTGCTCTTCTCAATGACTACAGTAATGATAATAATAATAATAATAATAATAATAATAATAATAATAATAATAATAATAATAATAATAATAATAAAATAATAATAATAATGATAATGATAGATGATTGCAGAGGTGCCGTCATGCTCGGAAACCTCGTAGTTACATCAAAAGACGTGGGAGGAGGGGATTGCCTTGTTCATGGAGAAAGGGCTCTTAATCGAAGAAACTGGAGCTGCCTTTCCTTTCCTCGGATCAAAATAGAATACCTTCCCCATGAGCGTTACCTCTCTTCCCCCGAAATGAACATACTCTGAAGTTAATGACTTTATAGTTGATCCATGGAAATGGAGAATGCATTTATTTCCTCGCATCAAGAGCCTCCTCGCTAGAAGGGTCTACGGTGCCGAAGTGGCGACCTTCAGTCCTGAAGGGAAAATAAAGAGGAAGCGCCTGAATTCGATACCCGGGAAAGGGTCTCAACTTTTTCCAAGATCCCTTGGGGGTCAATTAGCGTTTCCAGGTCCACCCTGAGGAGTTATTATCCTCTGATATCCGCTTGCTATCGTCTGATATCTTCCTTTATCCACAGGGTGTTGGAGGTGGTTATACCTTATTGGGCTCTGATATCTTTCTGTTTTCATTTGATATCT
>NC_091368.1:1927104-1937104 GCF_038502225.1 Cherax quadricarinatus
CAGGCTTGAAACCTAACCAGGATGTTTGGTCAGGGACTTTTAATCGGAGGAATTGGAGCTACTCGCCCTTTCAATGGATCGAAAATGATCTGCTGTCTCTCTCCCAGGCTCTGTATGACACCTACTGATTTAACGCTCTCCCATGAATATAATTATCATAATATATTTATTATTTTGTGAAAAGAATAAAGAAAGAGAAGTGGCTCACACGAACATTGTTCTACTATATAATTCGAGACTCGTACGAAATTGGATCTTTTTTCTTCTTACGAAGGTGATCTTATAAATTGTGTGAACTGAGACTTGAAACATAATAATTCCCACCTTGTTCCCTCCTGTTGCGAGCTGCCCGTTGCTCGTGATGACCCGAGTGGTGACCTCTCATGTGACCAGAATGATAGCCAGCGGCTTCCTTGGTCATCATTCCGGCCACTAAGACCAGCAGGAGGAGTAGAATGTGACCACTAATGCAGGGGGTGACCACGTACATGATGGCTACTTAGCTACTAGGAGACGATGAACCAGGAGGGTCACGCTTGCAAGACCCTACGCTGGAGGCAGGAGCAACTGAGGGTGTTCATAATACGTTCAGCACTGCTACGGGAGGCCGCGGAGCGATATCCTGCCGCACGATAGCACAATAGAAGCACAGTATTCCCTCACTGGACGAGAGAGGAGAGCGGCACGCGGGGAGGGGATGTACATTCATGGACGGGGAGCGGAAAGCGGGAGGCGTCGACACCGCTGCTGACGCTGTACTGAGCAGAGGAGGGGAAACAAACTAGCAGCAGACCCACGTGTGCACTGAGAGCAGACGCTTGCTCTCTCTCTCTCTCTCTCTCTCTCTCTCTCTCTCTCTCTCTCTCTCTCTCTCTCTCTCTCTCTCTCTCTCTCTCTTTCCCTCTTTCTCTCATTTCCTCTTCTGGTTGGTAGGTCCATCTCACCCGCGTACTGCTGCACCACCCCGTTCTGCCTCGGAGGCACAGCTCTGCCTGACGGGTTACTGTTCTTTTTTTTTTTTTGCCTTTCACACACACTGTATGTCAGAGGCTGCTCTCTCTCTCTCTCTCTCTCTCTCTCTCTCTCTCTCTCTCTCTCTCTCTCTCTCTCTCAGTAAAATGGAAGAGAAACTTAGTGAGTCCGAAACTTAAGCATCACTAAATAACAACTCTTGGAAAAGGTTAATCGCCGCTGTAAAACGGGCAGAATTATGCCCACAAGTTCGTAAACAAAGCACTAAGTCCCGCTTATGGCATTTTGCTAAGAAGATGATGCTCCAACCACCAGTGAGAGGAGAGTGCAACGGACAAGGATAGTAGTAGCAGCAGCAACATACACATCAAGAGGCATTCTTGAGCTTCCCCAGCGCTCGGGCTTAATGCCCAAAGCTGGGGTGTGGCTCCAAAAGAATCCTGCAGTGCTTGCTGCCTTTGCACCTCCTGATATCGTTTGCTGCTATGCAGCTGCCACACCATTCAAGCCCAGTGTGGGCGGGGTTTGTGGCAGCCCAAAGTGCCTAGCTTCTCCCTCCGAGCCCCGTGGGGGGAGAGGAATGGGGCTAGGCCTGGGGACAGCTGGTCCCAGAAGATGAGGAGGTACTTGTACCTCCTCCCATGGCAGACATTGGTCTGTGACACTCCTTTTACAGGGAGCCAAGGCTGGGCCACCTCTTGCAAAAGGCTAGGGCCGGGCGATTATACCTGCGAATCTACAACAGAACAGAACCACCAGTGATTCATCAGTCCATAGAAAGACAAGAGACAGAAGAGAAGTGCATTGAAAAATAAACCGAGAGAGTTGAATCCTATATGCAAGGATGGTATATTGGCTTACTAGTTTTAATCCTGGCTTGCCATGGATTCCTGTACACTGTTTTTTCAGCTTCTCATCTGAGACAAGGTAGCAGAGAATATCCAGAAATTCCATGTGTGGAGTATTGATATGTCAGCTGTCGACAGAGAAGCCAAGGATAAAGCACTGTTTCAATGGCTGGTTGTTTCACATTTTCCTCACTTAAAGCAGACATTCAGAGAGAGAAACCCACTTTCGCGTATAAGCCGCCACCTCCGATCCAAAAATAATAATAATATTAATCTTTATTTCTACAAGTACATGTACAAGGTATACAGGCCTAACTGACATCAGTGACATACTACTATATAGAAAGCCCCTTGTTATGCGACCCACACCAATCGACTTACACCCTGGTACCTATTTTACTGATAGGTGAACATGGACAGCAGATGCATTAAGAAAACATCATAATGTTTACACCTATACCGGGTGTGTGAGCTGAGTGCTCTAGCAATCCAGCACGGGACACCTTTGCAATCATCCATTACGACCTGGCGAGTCAGACTAGGGAATTTATAATGGCTGAGGAGGTCCGTAACGTACGAACCTGTAGCTTATATGATAACACTCGCAGACTTACCGAGAATAAGATTAGCCAGTGCTTCTGAAACTGATAAGGAACTTAAGTGTTGTGATAGTTTTAGTTGTGGCGATCAATGCTGATCGCAGTCTGTTTTGGTAATACAGTAATGTGAATATGAAAAGGGTATACAATACCGACAGGTTGATGAATAAGACACAAATGCAACAATTGAGACACTTATGCAACATATGATAATCTTTATTGAAGAAACGTTTCGCCACACAGTGGCAGGTGCCACTGTGATGCTGCCTCCTCCTGCTTCGATTCACCTGACTGCAGTATACAAGCCACCTGTCTGGCCCTATGCTGTACTTCCTACAAGAGTGATGGACTGAACACATCGATTCCAGGCTGAGGGACTGATTACCTCAAACTTCTCCTCTCCTTCCCCATTTCTACTTTGTATTGGACTGATGAAGCCACTGTGTGGCGAAACATTTCTTCAATAAAGATTACCATATGTTGCATAAGTATCTCAATTCTTCAACTTGTCGGTTTTCAAAACCATTCATCACAAATCCAACAGCTAGGGGAATCCGTGCACCCCAGGTTGGGGACCTCCGGCTTAAAGTTAATTGTACAAGTGTTGCTAGTGTCATCTTTCTGGCAAGCGCGTCCTTGTGTTCAGGTCTTTGGAAGCCTCGCCAGGGTAATATCTCTTATACAGTCTGCACTGGAATCTCTGAGTTCGGTTGTCATCTTTGACTAAATCTTACATTGTACTGGTTGGTATGTTAACAAGTCTGAAGTCACGAAATACGTTACTTAGTGAGCGGAAGATGCGTTACTGAAGTAGATTTGGGCATTTACATAGGATGGAGCAGAATAGGATGAGTAAGAGGGTGTAGGTATCGAGAGATGAAGAAAGGAAAGTTAACGGGTCGTCCCTTTTTGGGGGTTTAGAGGGTGTGTGAAAAGAGATTTAAACTAGCAGGAGTTTGAACATCCAGCAGATGTGTGAAAGCATGTTAAATCGGGATTAGTCAAAATAAGGGCTTTCAGGGATTTGACATCCGTTTGAAATGAGAATAAGATAACGTTTACGAAGGGATTCAGAGAAACTGGTTACCCAGACTTGAGTTCTAGAAACGGGAAATACATTCCCGAGCTCTGTAGTGGGGGTGGGGATGCTGCAGCGCAGAGTCATTTAAATTATGATGTCTGTAGCACTTTTGACAGGTGTGTTTAGTTTTTTGGAGATTATCCCGAAAAAAAGATTATATGTACACACACACACACACACGCACACACACACACACACACACACACACACACACACACACACACACACACACACACACACACACACACACACATATATATATATATATATATATATATATATATATATATATATATATATATATATATATATATATATAGTACTACCGTCCTGCCAGATGACTGTGAAACAGAAACCTGTAACTGTTTTGCATGATGGTAGGATTGCTGGTGTCTTTCTGTCTCATAAACACGCTAGATAACAGGGATATCTTGCTACTCCAACTTACACTTTGGTCACACTTCACAGACATGCACATGCATATATATATACATACATCTAGGTTTTTCTCCTTTTTCAACATAGCTCTTGTTCTTCTTTATTTCTTCTATTGTCCATGGGGAAGTGGAAAAGAATCTTTCCTCCTTAAGCCATGCGTGTCGTATGAGGCGACTAAAATGCCGGGAGCAATGGGCTAATAACCCCTTCTCCTGTAGACATTTACTAAAAAAGAGAAGAAGAAAAACTTCATAAAAATGGGATGCTTGAATGTGTGGGGATGTAGTGCAGATGACAAGAAACAGATGATTGCTGATGTTATGAATGAAAAGAAGTTGGATGTCCTGGCCCTAAGCGAAACAAAGCTGAAGGGGGTAGGGGAGTTTCGGTGGGGGGTAAATAAATGGGATTAAATCTGGAGTATCTGAGAGAGTTAGAGCAAAGGAAGGGGTAGCAGTAATGTTGAATGATCAGTTATGGAAGGAGAAAAGAGAATATGAATGTGTAAATGCAAGAATTATGTGGATTAAAGTAAAGGTTGGATGCGAGAAGTGGGTCATAATAAGCGTGTATGCACCTGGAGAAGAGAGGAATGCAGAGGAGAGAGAGAGATTTTGGGAGATGTTAAGTGAATGTATAGGAGCCTTTGAACCAAGTGAGAGAGTAATTGTGGTAGGAGACCTGAATGCTAAAGTAGGAGAAACTTTTAGAGAGGGTGTGGTAGGTAAGTTTGGGGTGCCAGGTGTAAATGATAATGGGAGCCCTTTGATTGAACTTTGTATAGAAAGGGGTTTAGTTATAGGTAATACATATTTTAAGAAAAAGAGGATAAATAAGTATACAAGATATGATGTAGGGCGAAATGACAGTAGTTTGTTGGATTATGTATTGGTAGATAAAAGACTGTTGAGTAGACTTCAGGATGTACATGTTTATAGAGGGGCCACAGATATATCAGATCACTTTCTAGTTGTAGCTACACTGAGAGTAAAAGGTAGATGGGATACAAGGAGAATAGAAGCATCAGGGAAGAGAGAGGTGAAGGTTTATAAACTAAAAGAGGAGGCAGTTAGGGAAAGATATAAACAGCTATTGGAGGATAGATGGGCTAATGAGAGCATAGGCAATGGGGTCGAAGAGGTATGGGGTAGGTTTAAAAATGTAGTGTTAGAGTGTTCAGCAGAAGTTTGTGGTTACAGGAAAGTGGGTGCGGGAGGGAAGAGGAGCGATTGGTGGAATGATGATGTAAAGAGAGTAGTAAGGGAGAAAAAGTTAGCATATGAGAAGTTTTTACAAAGTAGAAGTGATGCAAGGAGGGAAGAGTATATGGAGAAAAAGAGAGAGGTTAAGAGAGTGGTGAAGCAATGTAAAAAGAGAGCAAATGAGAGAGTGGGTGAGATGTTATCAACAAATTTTGTTGAAAATAAGAAAAAGTTTTGGAGTGAGATTAACAAGTTAAGGAAGCCTAGAGAACAAATGGATTTGTCAGTTAAAAATAGGAGAGGAGAGTTAATAAATGGAGAGTTAGAGGTATTGGGAAGATGGAGGGAATATTTTGAGGAATTGTTAAATGTTGATGAAGATAGGGAAGCTGTGATTTCGTGTATAGGGCAAGGAGGAATAACATCTTGTAGGAGTGAGGAAGAGCCAGTTGTGAGTGTGGGGGAAGTTCGTGAGGCAGTAGGTAAAATGAAAGGGGTAAGGCAGCCGGGATTGATGGGATAAGGATAGAAATGTTAAAAGCAGGTGGGGATATAGTTTTGGGGTGGTTGGTGCAATTATTTAATAAATGTATGGAAGAGGGTAAGGTACCTAGGAATTGGCAGAGAGCATGCATAGTTCCTTTGTATAAAGGCAAAGGGGACAAAAGAGAGTGCAAAAATTATAGGGGGATAAGTCTGTTGAGTATACCTGGTAAAGTGTATGGTAGAGTTATTATTGAAAGAATTAAAAGTAAGACTGAGAATAGGATAGCAGATGAACAAGGAGGCTTTAGGAAAGGTAGGGGGTGTGTGGACCAGGTGTTTACAGTGAAACATATAAGTGAACAGTATTTAGATAAAGCTAAAGAGGTCTTTGTGGCATTTATGGATTTGGAAAAGGCGTATGACAGGGTGGATAGGGGGGGCAATGTGGCTGATGTTGCAGGTGTATGGTGTAGGAGGTAGGTTACTGAAAGCAGTGAAGAGTTTTTACGAGGATAGTGAGGCTCAAGTTAGAGTACATAGGAAAGAGGGAAATTATTTCCCAGTAAAAGTAGGCTTTAGACAGGGATGTGTGATGTCACCGTGGTTGTTTAATATATTTATAGATGGGGTTGTAAGAGAAGTAAATGCGAGGGTCTTGACAAGAGGCGTGGAGTTAAAAGATAAGGAATCACACGTAAAGTGGGAGTTGTCACAGTTGCTCTTTGCTGATGACACTGTGCTCTTGGGAGATTCTGAAGAGAAGTTGCAGAGATTGGTGGATGAATTTGGTAGGGTGTGCAAAAGAAGAAAATTAAAAGTGAATACAGGAAAGAGTAAGGTTATGAGGATAAAAATATTAGGTGATGAAAGATTGGATATCAGATTGGAGGGAGAGAGTATGGAGGAGGTGAATGTATTGAAATATTTGGGAGTGGACGTGTCAGCGGATGGGTCAATGAAGGATGAGGTGAATCATAGAATTGATGAGGGGAAAAGGGTGAGTGATGCACTTAGAAGTCTGTGGAGACAAAGAACTTTGTCCTTGGAGGCAAAGAGGGGAATGTATGAGAGTATAGTTTTACCAATGCTCTTATATGGGTGTGAAGCATGGGTGATGAATGTTGCAGCGAGGAGAAGGCTGGAGGCAGTGGAGATGTCATGTCTGAGGGCAATGTGTGGTGTGAATATAATGCAGAGAATTCGTATTTTGGAAGTTAGGAGGAGGTGCGGGATTACCAAAACTGTTGTCCAGAGGGCTGAGGAAGGGTTGTTGAGGTGGTTCGGACATGTAGAGAGAATGGAGCGAAACAGAATGACTTCAAGAGTGTATCAGTCTGTAGTGGAAGGAAGGCGGGGTAGGGGTCGGCCTAGGAAAGGTTGGAGGGAGGGGGTAAAGGAGGTTTTGTGTGCGAGGGGCTTGGACTTCCAGCAGGCGTGCGTGAGCGTGTTTGATAGGAGTGAATGGAGACGAATGGTCTTTAATACTTGACGTGCTGTTGGAGTGTGAGCAAGGTAACATTTATGAAGGGGTTCAGGGAAACCGGCAGGCCGGACTTGAGTCCTGGAGATGGGAAGTACAGTGCCTGCACTCTGAAGGAGGGGTGTTAATGTTGCAGTTTAAAAACTGTAGTGTAAAGCACCCTTCTGGCAAGACAGTGATGGAGTGAATGATGGTGAAAGTTTTTCTTTTTCGGGCCACCCTGCCTTGGTGGGAATCGGCCAGTGTGATAATAATAATATATATATATATATATATATATATATATATATATATATATATATATATATATATATATATATATATATATATATATATATATATATATATATATGTATATATATATATATATATATATATATATATATATATATATATATATATATATATATATATATATATATATATATATATATATATATATATATATATATATATATATATATATATATATATATATATATATATATATATATATATATATATATATATATATATATATATATATATATATATATATATATATATATATATATATATATATATATATAATGAACATCATTTAAAGTATGTTTGTTGTGTATAAGTGAATTTGTATGTAAGTTGGTGGAATTACCGAAAATATGTAAAGTAAAAGGACACAAGTGCCCCAATGAAATGTCATATAAGTTGCACTTGTGTCCTTTTACTTTGCATATGTGAATCTGGTTATATTTTCAATCAACTCAAACAGCTATAATATTCCTTCGCTCATATCTCGGGTAAAATTTAAATCAAAAAATTGAAAACAGCGTCAAGGAAAATAAAAATAACTTAACATGAAGCACCTTTCACACTTCCACCTTGGTAAGGAAGCGGAACAAGGAGAGTGTAGAACGCAGAGTTAAAGTTTCCGCAGTGCTCGAGTGCAGACGCAGAATTTTGGTTTGGTGTAGTCGAGCCTAATACTTAATATTACTCGATCCATACACGGGCGCCCTCCTGTCTAGGCTGGCGAGGGACGCTCATGGTCGCTTTGTCACGTGCACACACGTGCACACCCAGACACGCACACATGGGGAAGTAAACAGAGATGGTGTTGCTAGATTTAGCCCACTGTGTAGGCGATACATCTTCTGTAAACCTTCTTATTAATTTTATTTCCCTCTCTTCACCACCGTGTGGGTAAGGCATGTCAACACTCACTATTATTTTGGTATCTCACACTATTACCTACCCAACATTGGACATACGTAACGTATTTTCCTTACCTGAATTAACCTTAGGTATTGTGTAACTCGTGACTCAAGAGGTTAAATCCGGAGGATTTGCAGACATGCTGGGCTCTAGGAAAAGTATTATCAAGTCATATTTTGCTCTGCGTAGAGCTTGATTATGCCATGTTGCGCTCTGTGTAGAGCATTATCAAGTCATGTTTTGTTTTATGTATGTATTAACACGTGCTGTAGCGCTCTATGTAGAGCTTTATCAGGTCATGTATCGTTGTGGGTAGAACTTTATCAAGTCTGGCTTTATGTAAAGCTTGAATAAGATCTTCAGAACTGGAAAAGTAGCCACATTAAAATTCTTGCTTTGTAAAGGTGTCTTTTCTATACTTTGATGAACAATACTCATATGCCACACTAACCTATCTTTCCAGAACAAGCCACATGACTCAGAGAGAATTTTCTTCCTACTATCCGTCGCTACTTTTGAAACATTGCATAGCTCATAACGACGCACGAGTGCGAAAGATCTTGAGCTAAAGATGTCCATCCGCATGTGGTAAGATTCTCTGTTTGAGATTGTACTGCATTGTACTGCATTATTGACGATGGTGAAGATGCTCAAGTGTGGTCTATGTGTCATACTGAAATGATTCTAGATAGTCGCTCTATAATACAAATAACATACGGCGTATGTGGTAACCGGCCCTACAATCCGTCAACAAGATGCGACGTACGAGATAACTGGCCCTATAATCTACCAACAAGATACGGCGCACGATGTGAGCGGCTCTATAATTCACAAACACTTAGATCAACTGTTCATATTGTACAATATAAAATTTATTCTATGATTTTCTTCACGTGGAAGAGATGGTGATATTGAGGACGTCGTATACTAGAGAAAGAGAGAGGTCGCGAGTACTCTCATAAACACACGGGAGATAATTGTATGTGCGAAGCCTGGCGCCGGGTGTACAGTGATGTGTCTGAGGACCCAATCTAAACAGGCATCGCCTCTAAAATAATAATAATGATGATTATGGTGAAGATGGTGATGATAATAATAATAGTAGCAATAATAATAATAATAATGAATATAATAATTAGAAGAAGAGCATTAATAGTAGCAACAGTAGTAGTAGTAGTAGTAGTAATAATAATAATAATAATAATAATAATAATAATAATAATAATAATAATAATAATAATAATAATAATAAATGAATTCTCCAGATTCCTGCCTCCTACCCATATCTTACTTCCAACGCCAGAGAGCCGTGGAGAGGGAATGAGAGAAACCAAGAGGAGTAGCAGAGAAATGGAAGGGAGTAGCAGGGAGAGGGATAGAGAGGGAGGGAGGGAGGGAAGGGATGGAAGGGAGAGAGAGAGAGGGAGAGAGGAGTATTGAGCGGCGGGGCCAGCCTAGATGATGCGTTTTATGCCTTTCTCCTGAACTTTGCCTGCTGGTGAAGGGCTCTTGATCCGAGGCACTGGAGAAGACACGATTTTCTTCCATTCCCCCTGCTTAAACTAATAATAATAATAATAATAATAATAATAATAATAATAATAATAATAATAATAATAATAATAATAATCCAAGAGGGCTCTCAATGCTAATTTACAGCATGTCCTTATAACTCCCCCTCTTAGAACTTCCCCCTCAGC
>NC_091368.1:1944604-1994604 GCF_038502225.1 Cherax quadricarinatus
AATCTCACTTAGAATGAGTGTCATAGCGAGAATAAAGCGTTAGTGCTTCCTGCTGAATAGGACATCAAGCAAAGGTAGCTTGCACTCACCCTTGAGCTCAAAAATGAGCTTGATGAAGGGGTGGAGAGCTTAAATCCTGTTGAAAATAGCATGAATATCAAGGTAACTATCGTATATGATCAAAATATCGTCAGTGTAATAAAGCCAAGTTAAAGATATGTTAGCAGGGCTAGCACTAAGGGAGCTAGCTACCCATGGCTATGACAAAGATATGTTAGTAGGTCTAGCACTAAGGGAGCTAGCTACCCATGACTACGACAAAGATACGTTAGCAGGTCTAGCACTAAGGTAGCTAGCTACCCATGGCTATAACAAAGATATATTAGCAGGTCTAGCACTAAGGTAGCTAGCTACCCATGGCTATGACAAAGATATGTTAGCAGGTCTAGCACTAAGGGAGCTAGCTACCCATGGCTATGACAAAGATATGCGAGCAGGTCTAGCACTAAGGGAGCTAGCTACCCATAGCTTTGACAAAGATATGTTAGCAGGTCTAGCACTAAGGGAGCTAGCTACCCATGACTACGACAAAGATATGTTAGCAGGTCTAGCACTAAGGGAGCTAGCTACCCATGACTACGACAAAGATACGTTAGCAGGTCTAGCACTAAGGTAGCTAGCTACCCATGGCTATAACAAAGACATATTAGCAGGTCTAGCACTAAGGTAGCTAGCTACCCATGGCTATGACAAAGATATGTTAGCAGGTCTAGCACTAAGGGAGCTAGCTACCCATGGCTATGACAAAGATATGCGAGAAGGTCTAGCACTAAGGGAGCTAGCTACCCATAGCTTTGACAAAGATATGTTAGTAGGTCTAGCACTAAGGGAGCTAGCTACCCATGACTACGACAAAGATACGTTAGCAGGTCTAGCACTAAGGTAGCTAGCTACCCATGGCTATAACAAAGATATATTAGCAGGTCTAGCACTAAGGTAGCTAGCTACCCATGGCTATGACAAAGATATGTTAGCAGGTCTAGCACTAAGGGAGCTAGCTACCCATGGCTATGACAAAGATATGCGAGCAGGTCTAGCACTAAGGGAGCTAGCTACCCATAGCTTTGACAAAGATATGTTAGCAGGTCTAGCACTAAGGGAGCTAGCTACCCATGACTACGACAAAGATATGTTAGCAGGTATAGCACTAAGGGAGCTAGCTACCCATGACTACGACAAAGATACGTTAGCAGGTCTAGCACTAAGGTAGCTAGCTACCCATGGCTATAACAAAGATATATTAGCAGGTCTAGCACTAAGGTAGCTAGCTACCCATGGCTATGACAAAGATATGTTAGCAGGTCTAGCACTAAGGGAGCTAGCTACCCATGGCTATGACAAAGATATGCGAGAAGGTCTAGCACTAAGGGAGCTAGCTACCCATGTCTTTGACAAAGATATGTTAGCAGGTCTAGCACTAAGGGAGTTAGCTACCCATGCTATGAAAAGATATGTTAGCAGATCTAGCACTATGGTAGCTATCTACCTATGGCTATAACAAGATGTGTTAGCAGGTCTAGCACTGAGGGATCTAGCTACCCATGGTTATGACAAAGATATATTAGCAGGTCTTGCAATAAGGGAGCTAGCTATCCAGAACTATGACAAAGATATATTAGCAGGTCTAGCACTAAGGGAGCTAGCTGCCCATGGCTATGACAAAGATATGTTAGCAGGTCTAGCACTAAGGGAGCTAGCTACCCATGGCTATGACAACGATATGTTAGCAGGTCTAGCACTAAGAGAGCTAGCTACCCATGGCTTTGACAAAGATATGTTAGCAGGTCTAGCACTAAGAGAGCTAGCTACCCATGGCTTTGACAAAGATATATTAGCTGGTCTAGCACTACGAGTGCTAGCTACCCATTGCTATGACAAAGATATGTTAGCAGGTCTAACACTAAGAGAGCTAGGTACCCATGGCTATAACAAGATATGTTAGCAGGTCTAGCACTGAGGGAGCTAGCTACCCATGGCTATGACAAAGATATATTAGCAGGTCTTGCAATAAGGGAGCTAGCTACCCATGGCTATGACAAAAATATGTTAGCAGGTCTAGCACTAAGGGAGCTAGCTACCCATAGCTATGACAAAGATATGTTAGAAGGTCTAGCACTAAGGAAGCTAGCTATCCATGGCTGTGACAAAGATAAGTTAGCACATCTAGCACTAAGGTAGCTAACTACCCATGGCTATGACAAAGATATGTTAGCAGGTCTAGCAATAAGGGAGCTAGCTACCCATATCTATAACAAAGATTTATTAGCAGGTCCAGACAACGGAACAATGCTCTTCTCCAGACTGAGGGACTGACCACCTCAAAACTTTAAGGGTGATGGACTGATTACATCGTCTTCAAGTATCCTCTGCTTCTATCAACTTTTCTGTACTCGACTGAAGAAGCCTACTGTGTAGGCGAAACGTTTCAAAATAAAGATACCTAACTGTTGCATATGTGTCTTACCTAACAATCTGTCGGTATTTTATACCATTTTAATGTTCATTCTGTCAGACACTGCAACACAAGGGTATCTTGGTACAGACCATCCACTTCGACAACCTCTACTAGTGAGAACGGCTGGGTTTGAGAAGGACCTGCCCTCCCAAATCAACCTACGTCTCACCTCCTGGCACTATATAAGGCCCGATTCTGTCACTTCAACTTCATATTGTTCCAGACAACGGAACAATGCTCTTCTCCAGACTGTGGGACTGACCACCTCAAAACTTTAAGGGTGATGGACTGATTACATCGTCTTCAAGTATCCTCTGCTTCTATCAACTTTTCTGTACTCGACTGAAGAAGCCTACTGTGTAGGCGAAACGTTTCAAAATAAAGATACCTAACTGTTGCATATGTGTCTTACCTAACAATCTGTCGGTATTTTATACCATTTTAATGTTCAGGTCTAGTAATAAAGGAGCTAGCTACCCATGGCTATGAAAAAGATATGCGAGCAATGTCTAACACTAAGGTAGCTAGCTATTCATGGCTATGACAAAAATATGTTAGCAGGACTAGCACTAAGGGAGCTAGCTACCCTTGGCTATGACAAAGATATGTTAGCAAGTCTAGCACTAAGGGAGTTAGCTACCCATAGCTATGACAAAGATATGCTAACAGATCTAGCACTAAGGGACCTAGCTACCCATGGCTATGACAAATATATGTTAGCAGGTCTAGCACTAAGACAGCTAGCTACCCATGGCTATGACAAGGATATGTTAGCAGGTCTAGCACTAAGGGAGCTAGCTACCCATGGCTATGACAAAGATATGCGAGCAGGTCTAGCACAAAGGGAGCTAGCTACCCATGGCTATAACAAAGATATGTTAGCAGGTCTGGCAATAAGGGAGCTAGCAATCCATTGCTATGAGAAAGATATGTTAGCTGGTCTAGCACTACGAGTGCTAGATACCCATGGCTATAACAAGATATGTTAGCAAGTCTAGCACTAAGGAAGCTAGCTACCCATCGCTATGACAAAGATATATTAGCAGGTCTTGCAATAAGGGAGCTAGCTATCCATTGCTATGACAAAGATATGTTAGCAGGTCTAGCACCATAGGAGCTAGCTATCCATTGCAATGAGAAAGATATGCTAGCAGGTCTAGCACTAAGGGAGCTAGCTATCTATGGCTATGACAAAGATATGTTAGCAGATCTAGCACTAGGGGAGCTAGCTACCCATCGCTATGACAAAGATATATTAGCAGGTCTTGCAATAAGGGAGCTAGCTATCCATGGCTATGACAAAAATATGTTAGCAGGTCTAGCACTAAGGGAGCTAGCTACCCATGGCTATGACAAAGATATGTTAGCAGGTCTAGCACTAAGGTAGCTAGCTACCCATGGCTATGACAAAGATATGTTAGCAGGTCTAGCACTAAGGTAGCTAGCTACCCATGGCTATGACAAAGATATATTAGCATGTCTAGCACTGAGGGAGCTAGCTACCCATGGTTATGACAAAGATATATTAACAGGTCTAGCACTAAGGGAGCTAGCTACCCATGGCTATGACAAAGATATGTTAGCAGGTCTAGCACTAAGGAAGCTAGCTATCCATGGCTATAACAAAGATATGTTAGCAGATCTAGCACTAAGGTAGCTAGCTACCCATGGCTATGACAAAGATATGTTAGCAGGTATAGCACTAAAGGAGCTAACTACCAATGGCTATGACAAAGATATGTTAGCAGGTCTAGCACCAAGGTAGCTAGCTACCCATGGCTATGACAAAGATATGTTAGCAGGTCTAGCAATAAGGGAGCTAGCTACCCATATCTATAACAAAGATATATTAGCAGGTCTAGCACTGAGAGAGGTAGCTACCCATGGCTATGACAAAGATATGATAGCAGGTCTAGCAATAAGGGAGCTAGGTACCCATGGCTATGAAAAAGATATGCGAGCAATGTCTAACACTAAGCTAGCTAGCTATTCATGGCTATGACAAAAATATGTTAGCAGGACTAGCACTATGGGAGGTAGCTACCCATGGCTATGACAAAGATATGTTAGCAGGTCTAGCACTAACACAGCTAGCTACCCATGGCTATGACAAAGATATGTTAGCAGGTCTAGCACTAAGGGAGCTAGCTACCCATGGCTATGACAAAGATATGTGAGCAGGTCTAGCATTAAGGGAGCTAGCTACCCAAGGCTATGACAAAGATATGTTAGCAGGTCTGGCACTAAGGGAGCTAGCTACCCATAGCTATGACAAAGATATGTTAGAAGGTCTAGCACTAAGGAAGCTAGCTATCCATGGCTGTGACAAAGATAAGTTAGCACATCTAGCACTAAGGTAGCTAACTACCCATGGCTATGACAAAGATATGTTAGCAGGTCTAGCAATAAGGGAGCTAGCTACCTATATCTATAACAAAGATTTATTAGCAGGTCTAGCACTAAGAGAGCTAGCTACCCATGGCTATGACAAAGATATGATAGCAGGTCTAGTAATAAAGGAGCTAGCTACCCATGGCTATGAAAAAGATATGCGAGCAATGTCTAACACTAAGGTAGCTAGCTATTCATGGCTATGACAAAAATATGTTAGCAGGACTAGCACTAAGGGAGCTAGCTACCCTTGGCTATGACAAAGATATGTTAGCAAGTCTAGCACTAAGGGAGTTAGCTACCCATAGCTATGACAAAGATATGCTAACAGATCTAGCACTAAGGGACCTAGCTACCCATGGCTATGACAAATATATGTTAGCAGGTCTAGCACTAAGACAGCTAGCTACCCATGGCTATGACAAGGATATGTTAGCAGGTCTAGCACTAAGGGAGCTAGCTACCCATGGCTATGACAAAGATATGTTATCAGGTCTAGCACTAAGGGAGCTAGCTACCCATGGCTATGACAAAAATATGCTAGTAGGTCTAGCAAAAGGGAGCTAGCTACCCATGGCTATAACAAAGATATGTTAGCAGGTCTGGCAATAAGGGAGCTAGCAATCCATTGCTATGAGAAAGATATGTTAGCTGGTCTAGCACTACGAGTGCTAGATACCCATGGCTATAACAAGATATGTTAGCAGGTCTAGCACTAAGGAAGCTAGCTACCCATCGCTATGACAAAGATATATTAGCAGGTCTTGCAATAAGGGAGCTAGCTATCCATTGCTATGACAAAGATATGTTAGCAGGTCTAGCACCATAGGAGCTAGCTATCCATTGCAATGAGAAAGATATGCTAGCAGGTCTAGCACTAAGGGAGCTAGCTATCTATGGCTATGACAAAGATATGTTAGCAGATCTAGCACTAGGGGAGCTAGCTACCCATCGCTATGACAAAGATATATTAGCAGGTCTTGCAATAAGGGAGCTAGCTATCCATGGCTATGACAAAAATATGTTAGCAGGTCTAGCACTAAGGGAGCTAGCTACCCATGGCTATGACAAAGATATGTTAGCAGGTCTAGCACTAAGGTAGCTAGCTACCCAT
Source organism: Cherax quadricarinatus (assembly GCF_038502225.1). Taxonomy (NCBI): domain Eukaryota; kingdom Metazoa; phylum Arthropoda; class Malacostraca; order Decapoda; family Parastacidae; genus Cherax; species Cherax quadricarinatus. The sequence continues at coordinate 1,950,625 of NC_091368.1, forward strand.
GGCTATGACAAAGATATGTTAGCAGGTCTAGCACTAAGGTAGCTAGCTACCCATGGCTATGACAAAGATATATTAGCATGTCTAGCACTAAGGGAGCTAGCTACCCATGGTTATGACAAAGATATGTTAACAGGTCTAGCACTAAGGGAGCTAGCTACCCATGGCTATGACAAAGATATGTTAGCAGGTCTAGCACTAAGGAAGCTAGCTATCCATGGCTATAACGAAGATATGTTAGCAGATCTAGCACTAAGGTAGCTAGCTACCCATGGCTATGACAAAGATATGTTAGCAGGTATAGCACTAAAGGAGCTAACTACCAATGGCTATGACAAAGATATGTTAGCAGGTCTAGCACCAAGGTAGCTAGCTACCCATGGCTATGACAAAGATATGTTAGCAGGTCTAGCAATAAGGGAGCTAGCTACCCATATCTATAACAAAGATATATTAGCAGGTCTAGCACTGGGAGAGGTAGCTACCCATGGCTATGACAAAGATATGATAGCAGGTCTAGCAATAAGGGAGCTAGGTACCCATGGCTATGAAAAAGATATGCGAGCAATGTCTAACACTAAGCTAGCTAGCTATTCATGGCTATGACAAAAATATGTTAGCAGGACTAGCACTATGGGAGGTAGCTACCCATGGCTATGACAAAGATATGTTAGCAGGTCTAGCACTAACACAGCTAGCTACCCATGGCTATGACAAAGATATGTTAGCAGGTCTAGCACTAAGGGAGCTAGCTACCCATGGCTATGACAAAGATATGCGAGCAGGTCTAGCATTAAGGGAGCTAGCTACCCAAGGCTATGACAAAGATATGTTAGCAGGTCTGGCACTAAGGGAGCTAGCTACCCATGGCTATGACAAAAATATGCTAGTAGGTCTAGCAAAAGGGAGCTAGCTACCCATGGCTATGACAAAGATATGCTAGCAGGTCTAGAACTATGGGAGGTAGCTATCCATTACTGTGAGAAAGATATGTTAGCAGGTCTAGCACTATGGGAGCTAGCTATCCATTGCTATGAGAAAGATATGTTAGCAGGTCTAGCACTAATGGAGCTAGCTATCCATGGTTATGACAAAGATATGCTAGAAGGTCTAGCATTATGGGAGCTAGCTATCCATGGCTATGACAAAGATATGCTAGCAGGTCTAGCACTATGGGAGATAGCTTCCCATGGCTATGTGAAAGATATGCTAGCAGGTGTAGCACTATGGGAGCTAGCTATCCATGGCTATGTCAAAGATATGCTGGCAGGTCTAGCACTGAGGGAGCTAGCTTCTCATGGCTATGACAAAGATATGTTAGCAGGTCTAGCACTAAGGGAGCTAGCTATCCATGGCTATGACAAAGCATTCTTTAAAGATGTCCTTGAATTTGAAAAAGTTGATGAGAAGCTTAGTGAACTCGACAAACTCTAGGCGAAATGGTGGATTCTGTTGTTGCCCAAAGCTATACAAGAAAAAATTTTTTGGTTGGATGAGAAAAGGCAGGTGGCTGCGTCACCTTGGACCTTGTCCACCAGGTGGAGAGGGCAGGAAGGTCCACCAGGTAAGGAGGTCAGGAAGGAAGTATAAATGCGCTAGCTTCATGCTGTTCCTCACACATCATCAACCAGCAAGATGAAGTTCCTCCTCATTCTTCTTCCCTTCCTCGCCCTCACATGGTAACTATGCTACACTAAATTATTATTGTAACTATGTTCATGGGGAACTGTTAAACCCGCAAAAGTTATAAAACTCCTCGGAACTAGGAGGTAATAAGCTTTCCTCCGAGGAAGAGGGTTTTTCTTTGACCATCCTTAACTTATATCAAGGCTCCGTTCTCGACGTGTGACACATTACAACACTATCTTCTGTTATTTTTAAACCTTTGTTGTAAAAGATATTAACTTGGTTTGGCTAAGACAGAAAAGCATTATATCCCACTGACAAAGAATCGAGCCTTCACCACTCTTTCTCTGAAGACCCACACGGGTGTTCCGCTTCGCGTATTAGGAAGAAATGTAGTCTACTATGTAAGGATTCTTATTCTGATACATGAGGAAGAATTACACACATATGCAATATCTGAGTATCTTTATTTGTAGACGCCTCGCCATCCAGTGGCTTAAACAATACAAATTCAAGGATGTAATGGGAAGTCTGTAGAACTATTCATGAGACGCATGTAAACAATAAATCTGATGGTAATGTAGTTATTTTTTGGGTTACTGAATGGTAATGCATTTACTGAACTAAAGCTAAAGAGCAAGTAATCTTATAAAGAATTTTAACGAAATATAATTCACGGAATTCTCTCGTCACGCAGCTTTGTTACAATGATTCTTAAAATGAAGAAGTCGCAAGTATCTCACGCGGCACAGTTGTCATTAACTTTTAAAGAAATTACATTTTAAAAATCTGAGAGGTCTTTGGCAAAAATATTATCGAGTCTTCAAGAAGCTAAATTAATTTAGTCCCTTATAAAAAAATACTTTCATTTTAATTAATGTGAGAAACATTCATAATCTGTCTTCACCAAAGTTTCCCCACCATAAAACACTGATGGAACCTTAAACCTATTTCAGTAAGTCACTTTCATAGGGATAAACAGGGACTTTTCATCTATAAAATGACAAGTAAATAAGCAGCTTCTCCTTCTAATATTACTACTACTACTACTATTATTACTAATACCATTGCTACTACTACTACTACTACTACTACTACTTCTACTACTACAGGGCTCAGCAACAAGAATGCCAATGTGGTGGCTTCGTCAGTGAGCCTAATGGAGAGATTGAAGTGGTACCCTTCCCTCCAGAACCAGTGGAAAACTGTGAAGCTTCTGAGGAGTGTGCAGCCTTTTGCGAGGAAGAGGTTAGATGCTCAAAATTTCTCTTTATATCTAACATGTGCATATATATATATATATATATATATATATATATATATATATATATATATATATATATATATATATATATATATATATATATATATATAATCATGCTTTTATTTCTCGCATTACCAAGGCATCGTGAGAAATCACAAAAACGGTTTTAAATTCACTATTTTCTCCACAGTAGATATTTTGTATATCGTAAGATCACCTATTTACTGCGATCTAATAGTATATATATTTATATATATATATATATATATATATATATATATATATATATATATTTATATATATATACATATAATCAGAAAGATCATAGGATGATCAGCCTACTTTATAGATTGCTAATATCACCTTTTCGTTCTCATTTCATGAATAATATAATAAGTAAAGATGTAAAAATGTTTAAGTCACTGTGTGGGTAAATTGAAAGTTTTTCCCCTGGTTAAAATATCTGAATTGCATCCTGTTAAATATACTATTGTCTACTAGACGTGTAAATCTAAAATAGATGTTCAATGGAAATTTATATTCATTTACAGTGGAACGCGATAACCGGCAACGGAGATTTGGATACTGTGTTAGAGAACGGAGAGACGCTCGGGCAGAGCATATGTCAAGAACTGGCTCATCAAGGACATAATAACTTCGGCCCAGCAGAGGTAAGTCTTGAGGAAGACAGCACTGCATAGCAAGTTTGAAGAGAGTACAGAACACACAATAAACTGCGTAATTAGCATGCAATCATGACTTGCACGACACTAGGATATTCTTGATGAAGGGAAGGTCTATCACGCTGGTCACTTTGTTAGTTGATCAACTGACGAATGTCCCAGTGTACCCAAGTGTACCCAATGCCTAAATTGAAAATTTCTCCGTTACAGATGCCCCTTTTGACCTGTGACAGCCGTATTGGGCTTACACAGGTCAAAAGGGAATCCAAAACAATACCCACTTAGCAATAATGTCTACAATCTGTCAGTCTGTTAAGCATATGAAAGTGATTTTTAACATTAATGAAATAACTGACTTAATAAAAATGAGTTTCAGTTAAGTTTTTAAATAAGTGATGATTGCTGGAAAATGAGAGTCACGATCACAACAAACTATCACGAAGTCTCAATGAAACTACCACCTTGACTAGTGTTAACTGTAGGTTATAAAAATATAAGAGTACAATGGCTGGGCGTGAATATGACCTGCTTAGGAAGGGCCAGTAGGCCTTGCAGTGCTATTCAAGACTCGTTCTTTATGCTTTTATGATATACACTTTGTAACTGTCTCCAACAGGTGTACCTGTACTACAGAGTGTGTGAAGGTCCCTGGCAGTATGATGGGGTACAAACAACAGCGCTGTTGTGTTGTACCGGCGGTCAATACCATGCATGTGACGGACCACCACCTGCATCTCTTTAAATATTAACTAACAGCTCAAGTGTCTACTCAAGGATTTTGCAGTAAAGGCACTTACTAGAGCATTTATTGGAGTACGTCTTGCTCTAGCGTGAGCTTTGTTATGTGTAAGAGTTATCGGCTACAGCAATGGAGAAACAGAGGACGCATAGGAAGAACATGAGATCATCTGTTATACAAACACCATTGAAGAAAATCAGGAAACTGTTCAGAAACATTCATCCTCTTCTGCTGCTCAAAGTTCAGCTGTGTTCGTCAACTTACACTTGCTGTTACACCTGCTGTGACACCTGTTGTGACACTTATGGTTACAGAAAAGTAAAATTGTGTCCTTTAAGCGCTTAATAAAGCCCACAAATGTTCAGAAATATTTTCCAATAAAGATTTCATTTAAAAAATGTTGTTTTGTTTCCATATTTGTTATTCATTTGATAAATTAGACACATGTGCAACTCTTGGGTATTGTTAGGTAAGACACATATGCAACAGTTAGGTATCTTTATTTCGAAACGTTTCGCCTACACAGTAGGCTTCTTCAGTCGAGTACAGAAAAGTTGATAGAAGCAGAAGATACTTGAAGACGATGTAATCAGTAAATCACCCTTAAAGTTTTGAGGTGGTCAGTCCCTCAGTCTGGAGAAGAGCATTGTTCCGTTGTCTGAAACAATATGAAGTTGAAGTGACAGAATGGGGCCTTATATGGTGCCAGGAGGTGAGACGTAGGTTGCTTTGGGAGGGCAGGTCCCTCTCAAACCCAGCCGTTCTCACTAGTAGAAGTTGTCGAAGTTGATGGTCTGTACCAAGATACCCTTGTGTTGCAGTGTCTGACAGAATGAACATTGAAATGGTATAAAATACCGACAGATTGTTAGGTAAGACACATATGCAACAGTTAGGTATCTTTATTTCGAAACGTTTCGCCTACACAGTAGGCTTCTTCAGTCGAGTACAGAAAAGTTGATAGAAGCAGAAGATACTTGAAGACGATGTAATCAGTCCATCACCCTTAAAGTTTTGAGGTGGTCAGTCCCTCAGTCTGGAGAAGAGCATTGTTCCGTTGTCTGAAACAATATGAAGTTGAAGTGACAGAATGGGGCCTTATATGGTGCCAGGAGGTGAGACGTAGGTTGCTTTGGGAGGGCAGGTCCCTCTCAAACCCAGCCGTTCTCACTAGTAGAAGTTGTCGAAGTTGATGGTCTGTACCAAGATACCCTTGTGTTGCAGTGTCTGACAGAATGAACATTGAAATGGTATAAAATACCGACAGATTGTTAGGTAAGACACATATGCAACAGTTAGGTATCTTTATTTCAGGTGATGGACTGATTACATCGTCTTCAAGTATCTTCTGCTTCTATCAACTTTTCTGTACTCGACTGAAGAAGCCTACTGTGTAGGCGAAACGTTTCGAAATAAAGATACCTAACTGTTGCATATGTGTCTTACCTAACAATCTGTCGGTATTTTATACCATTTCAATGTTCATTCTGTCAGACACTGCAACACAAGGGTATCTTGGTACAGACCATCAACTTCGACAACTTCTACTAGTGAGAACGGCTGGGTTTGAGAGGGACCTGCCCTCCCAAAGCAACCTACGTCTCACCTCCTGGCACCATATAAGGCCCCATTCTGTCACTTCAACTTCATATTGTTTCAGACAACGGAACAATGCTCTTCTCCAGACTGAGGGACTGACCACCTCAAAACTTTAAGGGTGATGGACTGATTACATCGTCTTCAAGTATCTTCTGCTTCTATCAACTTTTCTGTACTCGACTGAAGAAGCCTACTGTGTAGGCGAAACGTTTCGAAATAAAGATACCTAACTGTTGCATATGTGTCTTACCTAACAATCTGTCGGTATTTTATACCATTTCAATGTTCATTCTGTCAGACACTGCAACACAAGGGTATCTTGGTACAGACCATCAACTTCGACAACTTCTACTAGTGTGAACGGCTGGGTTTGAGAGGGACCTGCCCTCCCAAAGCAACCTACGTCTCACCTCCTGGCACCATATAAGGCCCCATTCTGTCACTTCAACTTCATATTGTTTCAGACAACGGAACAATGCTCTTCTCCAGACTGAGGGACTGACCACCTCAAAACTTTAAGGGTGATGGACTGATTACATCGTCTTCAAGTATCTTCTGCTTCTATCAACTTTTCTGTACTCGACTGAAGAAGCCTACTGTGTAGGCGAAACGTTTCGAAATAAAGATACCTAACTGTTGCATATGTGTCTTACCTAACAATCTGTCGGTATTTTATACCATTTCAATGTTCATTCTGTCAGACACTGCAACACAAGGGTATCTTGGTACAGACCATCAACTTCGACAACTTCTACTAGTGAGAACGGCTGGGTTTGAGAGGGACCTGCCCTCCCAAAGCAACCTACGTCTCACCTCCTGGCACCATATAAGGCCCCATTCTGTCACTTCAACTTCATATTGTTTCAGACAACGGAACAATGCTCTTCTCCAGACTGAGGGACTGACCACCTCAAAACTTTAAGGGTGATGGACTGATTACATCGTCTTCAAGTATCTTCTGCTTCTATCAACTTTTCTGTACTCGACTGAAGAAGCCTACTGTGTAGGCGAAACGTTTCGAAATAAAGATACCTAACTGTTGCATATGTGTCTTACCTAACAATCTGTCGGTATTTTATACCATTTCAATGTTCATTCTGTCAGACACTGCAACACAAGGGTATCTTGGTACAGACCATCAACTTCGACAACTTCTACTAGTGTGAACGGCTGGGTTTGAGAGGGACCTGCCCTCCCAAAGCAACCTACGTCTCACCTCCTGGCACCATATAAGGCCCCATTCTGTCACTTCAACTTCATATTGTTTCAGACAACGGAACAATGCTCTTCTCCAGACTGAGGGACTGACCACCTCAAAACTTTAAGGGTGATGGACTGATTACATCGTCTTCAAGTATCTTCTGCTTCTATCAACTTTTCTGTACTCGACTGAAGAAGCCTACTGTGTAGGCGAAACGTTTCGAAATAAAGATACCTAACTGTTGCATATGTGTCTTACCTAACAATCTGTCGGTATTTTATACCATTTCAATGTTCAACTCTTGGGTATCTTTATTGAGGAAACGTTTCGCCACACAGTGGCTTCATCAGTCCATACAAAGGAGAATCTTGAAGAACAGGAGGAGAATGAGGTAATCAGTCCCTCAACCTTGAGTCGATGTGGTCAGTCCATCAATCTTGAATAGAATACGGCATACGTGCTGAGAAGCAGCTTATAAACCGTTGGCAGGAGAGGTGCAGAAGTCATAGGTCGTGTAACATTGGTTCAATGTTGAAGTAGGTCGTGCTTGATACTTCACCCAAACAAACCCACATGTAGCCAATGGCTACATGTGGTTTTCTAACAGAGTTGTAGATGCGTGGAACAGTCTTCCCAGTGGGGTGATAGAGGCTAGGACCTTGGGTAGCTTTAAGAAGAGACTGGACAAATATATGAGTGGAAGGGGCTGGGTTTGATTGGTGTTAAGGGGTACGGGAGTTATTTCTTGAGTAGCTTTAGGTAGATGTCGTTTTGATAAGGACCTGCCTCGTATGGGCCAGTAGGCCTTCTGCAGTGTTCCTACATTCTTATGTTCTTATGTTCTTCTCATGGGTCAGTAGGCCTGCTGCAGTGTTCCTTTTTTTCTTATGTTCTTATGTCGGATTCTCATTAGGGTCTTTTACAGCAGACTAGAAAACGTATTTCACTGCTACTTTATTATTCAATAAAAATTATTAAACTGGGCCTCGAGGACGTGATGACCAGTTCATTAACTACTTTAGAGATTCGTAGTTTTCACTGTGGCATTTTAGGATTAACTGTAGTTTTCAAGTTAAAAATTAAACACTCCAAAACTACTTATGTGGCAGAGCCATCACGGCACTTCCCACCTTCCCACTGAGGTTTATTATCCCGGAGAACAACAAACATTCATTATCACTCGTTCACTAAGTCTCTTGAAGTGAAGTGAGTAGACATCTCTGTACAAGAACCCTCCGCATAGTAACATTCCCAACCCTCTTTCAGAGTGCAGGTACTGTACTTATCACTTCCAGAACTGCAACATTCCCACCCGTCCTTTTAAGTGCAGGCACTGTACTTACCACAGCCTCCCATCAAGCATTAGGGGAATTGCCAATAAACCCCTGGCTGCCTTCAAGGGAGAGCTGGACAGATACCTAAAGTCAGTGCCGGATCAGCTGGGCTGTGGCTCGTACGTTGGACTGTGTGCGGCCAGCAGTAACAGCCTAGTTGATCAGGCCCTGATCCATCGGGAGGCCTGGTCATGGGCCGGGCCGCGGGGGCGTTGATCCCCGGAATGACCTCCAGGTAACCTCTAGGTAACCACACTTTATCACCTCAATCATTTCATCTCCGACTTGTCCCTTCTCGTACCGCATCATGTTCTTTCCTGCTCAACACGTGAAATTATTTCTCTCCTTTCATCACAGGTTTTAAACAAATCCTCCACGTATTCTCTCTATCTATACAATACCTCCATTTTCCCCTATAACATCTCAGTCTTTTCTGTCTTCATCTGGGTCTCTACTTTCCTTCGACAAGTTTTCACAAATACTTCTTAAGGTGCCGTGACTCCCATGAATCGACGCCTAAAGATCTACTTTGCTGCTATGCAATACTTTCTCCCAACGGACCTAACAGGCAGATGGCAAAAAGCTAAGCAAGTGCAGGTGACTTATGCACTAGTAATGATACTTTAGGTGACCTGACACATCAATGACAACACCCTCCAAGGTGGCACAAATTCTAATGCTGCTGTGGTCAGACATAGGTATTTTACTGATATTTTTTCTGAACTCACCGGCCGTCTCCCACCGAGGCAGGGTGAGCCGAAAAAGAAAAAACAATAAAGTTTTCTTCTTTTTTATATTTAGTAATTTATGCAGGAGAAGGGGTTACTAGCCTCTTGCTCCCGGCATTTTGGGTGTCTCTTACGACACGCATGGCTTACCGAGGAAAGATTCTTCTCCACTCACCAATGGAGATGAAACGAAGTAAATAAGAACACGAACTATTACGAAAATAGAAGAAAACTCAAATGGATGTGTGTACATATACGTGTACATGTCGTGGGGTTTCGGAAGGAGATATGATGGTTGAAGTTAAACACACTTGTGGATGGTAACACTACATTGTCAGACTGTGGTAAGGGAAGGGGGGCCCAGCCTGCCGTGTTACTGCCTGCTTGTATGTCTAAGCGTGGAGTGAGGGCGAGGTAGCGCGTTTCACTCCCTCATGCTGCATCCCGTGACATCATACAGTCACTAGACCTAAGGATCTTCTATATAAACACATGGATGGTACTATGGTACAACTAAGCTATACAACACATGTAAAGGAGGATCAGTAACTATGCTGACATACATGCATGTGTAGTGTGGCCTAAATGTAATTATAAGTGGCAAGATGCGCCTATTATCACCTACCATTGAATAAAACAATTACAGGTTTCCGTTTCACACTCATCTGGCAGGACGATAGTACGTTCTAGGGTGGTTGCTGCCTACCAACCTACTACCACACGACGGTAGTACATCCCTGGGTGGTTGTTGTCTACCAAGCTATTACAACATGACGGTAGTACCTTCCTGGGTGGTTGTGTTCTACCATCCTACTACCACAGGACGGTGGTACCTCCCTGGGTAGTTGTTGTCCACCAACCAACTACCACAGGACGGTAGTACGTCCCTGGGTGGTTGCTGTCTAACCTACTTCCTACATATTGTATTATATATGGTATACAATACCAGTCGAATATTTAGATGATCTTAGTCCTCAAGACTTCAACGCTGGTGTAAGATATAATGAAAACGTAATCTGATATAATCAGTTCATTTTTATTCGATTCGTCTTACGCCAGTGCTGATGTCTACTGGAGACATCAGCAGTGAGTAATAATGATCTCTGAATTCGACTGATGAAGCCTGCAGTGCAGTTAAAGGTTTCGTCAATGAACATTCTTAGTGTTGTCAGACATAGAAATAACGGATACCACACATTTACAAGTGTTCATAGAGACCATTACTGTGCAGGCGTTCCATGTCGTCTTATGTCAACGATCCCTGGCAGGTAATTTTCCCAGTAGAATAAAAGTTTCTCTCATGTCTCTGTTGATGAATACCTCAGGTACAGGTCGACATACGTAGGAAGCTTGTTTACCAGTTTACACATTTTCTACTTGTACTTGGAGACTTGTTCCCGTGGCCTTGCAGGCAACGTTCTAGCCTCACTGAATGAGTGTCCGTGGTTCGATCTCCAGTCCCGAAGTGAAAACATCGGGCGTGTTTCCTTACACCTGCTGTCCCCATTCACCTAGCTATGTCCTATGTCCTAGAATTTGTATTGATAAAGCCACTGGATGGCGAAACGTCTACAATAAAGATACCCAGATGTTGCACATGTGTCTTAATTTCATCAGGTACCACGATGTTAGCCGACTCGTGTGAGTCGAATCCTGAAGGAGAAGATTGAAGGACCACAATGGAAACAGGACAGACAGTCCTCGATGATGCACTGACTTTCTTGGGTTATCCTGGGTGGTCAACCCTCCGAACGAAGTCTCATCTATCTTATCTTCCTGCCCCTCAACAACAAGTGTTTATCACAGTTCTTTTTGGAATACAGTAAATACGTAACATGGTAGTTACTTTTCAAAAAATTACGTTTTGCGTGAATTACCTGGAGTTTACCTGGAGAGAGTTCCGGGGGTCAACGCCCCCGCGGCCCGGTCTGAGACCAGGCCTCCTGGTGGATCAGAGCCTGATCAACCAGGCTGTTGCTGCTGGCTGCACGCAAACCAACATATGAGCCACAGCCCGGCTGATCCGGAACTGACTTTAGGTGCTTGTCCAGTGCCAGCTTGAAGACTGCCAGGGGTCTGTTGGTAATCCCCCTTATGTGTGCTGGGAGGCAGTTGAACAGTCTCGGGCCCCTGGCACTTATTGTATGGTCTCTTAACGTGCTAGTGACACCCCTGCTTTTCATTGGGGGGATGGTGCATCGTCTGCCAAGTCTTTTGCTTTCGTAGTGGGTGATTTTCGTGTGCAAGTTCGGTACTAGTCCCTCTAGGATTTTCCAGGTGTATATAATCATGTATCTCTCCCTCCTGCGTTCCAGGGAATACAGGTTTAGGAACCTCAAGCGCTCCCAATAATTGAGGTGTTTTATCTCCGTTATGCGCGCCGTGAAAGTTCTCTGTACATTTTCTAGGTCGGCAATTTCACCTGCCTTGAAAGGTGCTGTTAGTGTGCAGCAATATTCCAGCCTAGATAGAACAAGTGACCTGAAGAGTGTCATCATGGGCTTGGCCTCCCTAGTTTTGAAGGTTCTCATTATCCATCCTGTCATTTTTCTAGCAGATGCGATTGATACAATGTTATGGTCCTTGAAGGTGAGATCCTCCGACATGATCACTCCCAGGTCTTTGACGTTGGTGTTTCGCTCTATTTTGTGGCCAGAATTTGTTTTGTACTCTGATGAAGATTTAATTTCCTCATGTTTACCATATCTGAGTAATTGAAATTTCTCATCGTTGAACTTCATATTGTTTTCTGCAGCCCACTGAAAGATTTGGTTGATGTCTGCCTGGAGCTTTGCAGTGTCTGCAATGGAAGACACTGTCATGCAGATTCGGGTGTCATCTGCAAAGGAAGACACGGTGCTGTGGCTGACATCCTTGTCTATGTCGGATATAAGGATGAGGAACAAGATGGGAGCGAGTACTGTGCCTTGTGGAACAGAGCTTTTCACCGTAGCTGCCTCGGACTTTACTCTGTTGACGACTACTCTCTGTGTTCTGTTAGTGAGGAAATTATAGATCCATCGACCGACTTTTCCTGTTATTCCTTTAGCACGCATTTTGTGCGCTATTACGCCATGGTCACACTTGTCGAAGGCTTTTGCAAAGTCTGTATATATTACATCTGCATTCGTTTTGTCTTCTAGTGCATTTAGGACCTTGTCGTAGTGGTCCAATAGTTGAGACAGACAGGAGCGACCTGTTCTAAACCCATGTTGCCCTGGGTTGTGTAACTGATGGGTTTCTAGATGCGTGGTGATCTTGCTTCTTAGGACCCTTTCAAAGATTTTTATGATATGGGATGTTAGTGCTATTGGTCTGTAGTTCTTTGCTGTTGCTTTACTGCCCCCTTTGTGGAGTGGGGCTATGTCTGTTGTTTTTAGTAACTGTGGGACGACCCCCGTGTCCATGCTCCCTCTCCATAGGATGGAAAAGGCTCGTGATAGGGGCTTCTTGCAGTTCTTGATGAACACAGAGTTCCATGAGTCTGGCCCTGGGGCAGAGTGCATGGGCATGTCATTTATCGCCTGTTCGAAGTCATTTGGCGTCAGGATAACATCGGATAGGCTTGTGTTAATCAAATTTTGTGGCTCTCTCATAAAAAATTCATTTTGATCTTCGACTCTCAGTCTGGTTAGCGGCTTGCTAAAAACTGAGTCATATTGGGACTTGAGTAGCTCACTCATTTCCTTGTTGTCATCTGTGTAGGACCCATCTTGTTTAAGTAGGGGCCCAATACTGGACGTTGTTCTCGATTTTGATTTGGCATAGGAGAAGAAATACTTTGGGTTTCTTTCGATTTCATTTATGGCTTTTAGTTCTTCCCGCGATTCCTGACTCCTAAAGGATTCTTTTAGCTTAAGTTCGATGCTTGCTATTTCTCTGACCAGTGTCTCCCTACGCATTTCAGATATATTGACCTCTTTTAGCCGCTCTGTTATTCTTTTCCGACGCCTGTAAAGGGAGCGCCTGTCTCTTTCTGTTTTACATCTACTCCTCCTTTTTCTTAGAGGAATAAGCCTTGTGCATACATCGAGTGCTACCGAGTTAATCTGTTCTAGGCATAAGTTGGGGTCTGTGTTGCTTAGTATATCTTCCCAGCTTATATCGGTTAGGACTTGGTTTACTTGGTCCCACTTTATGTTTTTGTTATTGAAGTTGAATTTGGTGAATGCTCCCTCGTGACTAATCTCATTATGTCGGTCTGGGGCTCCGCGCATACATGACTGAACCTCAATTATGTTGTGATCTGAGTATATTGTTTTTGATATGGTGATATTTCTTATCAGATCATCATTGTTAGTGAAGATGAGGTCTAGTGTATTCTCCAGTCTAGTAGGCTCTATTATTTGCTGGTTTAAATTGAATTTTGTGCAGAGATTTAAAAGCTCGCCTGAATTCTGTGTTAGGTGAAGCCATTGTCCATAATTTTAAAATTGGGAACATCACTAATCGTACTGACTGTATTAAATAGTAATTCAACACGGACAATAGGACGTCTGCCCTCCTTTATATTACTTGCAGTGCTATTCAAGACTCGTTCTTTATGCTTTTATGATATACACTTTGTAACTGTCTCCAACAGGTGTACCTGTACTACAGAGTGTGTGAAGGTCCCTGGCAGTATGATGGGGTACAAACAACAGCGCTGTTGTGTTGTACCGGCGGTCAATACCATGCATGTGACGGACCACCACCTGCATCTCTTTAAATATTAACTAACAGCTCAAGTGTCTACTCAAGGATTTTGCAGTAAAGGCACTTACTAGAGCATTTATTGGAGTACGTCTTGCTCTAGCGTGAGCTTTGTTATGTGTAAGAGTTATCGGCTACAGCAATGGAGAAACAGAGGACGCATAGGAAGAACATGAGATCATCTGTTATACAAACACCATTGAAGAAAATCAGGAAACTGTTCAGAAACATTCATCCTCTTCTGCTGCTCAAAGTTCAGCTGTGTTCGTCAACTTACACTTGCTGTTACACCTGCTGTGACACCTGTTGTGACACTTATGGTTACAGAAAAGTAAAATTGTCCTTTAAGCGCTTAATAAAGCCCACAAATGTTCAGAAATATTTTCCAATAAAGATTTCATTTAAAAAATGTTGTTTTGTTTCCATATTTGTTATTCATTTGATAAATTAGACACATGTGCAACTCTTGGGTATTGTTAGGTAAGACACATATGCAACAGTTAGGTATCTTTATTTCGAAACGTTTCGCCTACACAGTAGGCTTCTTCAGTCGAGTACAGAAAAGTTGATAGAAGCAGAAGATACTTGAAGACGATGTAATCAGTAAATCACCCTTAAAGTTTTGAGGTGGTCAGTCCCTCAGTCTGGAGAAGAGCATTGTTCCGTTGTCTGAAACAATATGAAGTTGAAGTGACAGAATGGGGCCTTATATGGTGCCAGGAGGTGAGACGTAGGTTGCTTTGGGAGGGCAGGTCCCTCTCAAACCCAGCCGTTCTCACTAGTAGAAGTTGTCGAAGTTGATGGTCTGTACCAAGATACCCTTGTGTTGCAGTGTCTGACAGAATGAACATTGAAATGGTATAAAATACCGACAGATTGTTAGGTAAGACACATATGCAACAGTTAGGTATCTTTATTTCGAAACGTTTCGCCTACACAGTAGGCTTCTTCAGTCGAGTACAGAAAAGTTGATAGAAGCAGAAGATACTTGAAGACGATGTAATCAGTCCATCACCCTTAAAGTTTTGAGGTGGTCAGTCCCTCAGTCTGGAGAAGAGCATTGTTCCGTTGTCTGAAACAATATGAAGTTGAAGTGACAGAATGGGGCCTTATATGGTGCCAGGAGGTGAGACGTAGGTTGCTTTGGGAGGGCAGGTCCCTCTCAAACCCAGCCGTTCTCACTAGTAGAAGTTGTCGAAGTTGATGGTCTGTACCAAGATACCCTTGTGTTGCAGTGTCTGACAGAATGAACATTGAAATGGTATAAAATACCGACAGATTGTTAGGTAAGACACATATGCAACAGTTAGGTATCTTTATTTCAGGTGATGGACTGATTACATCGTCTTCAAGTATCTTCTGCTTCTATCAACTTTTCTGTACTCGACTGAAGAAGCCTACTGTGTAGGCGAAACGTTTCGAAATAAAGATACCTAACTGTTGCATATGTGTCTTACCTAACAATCTGTCGGTATTTTATACCATTTCAATGTTCATTCTGTCAGACACTGCAACACAAGGGTATCTTGGTACAGACCATCAACTTCGACAACTTCTACTAGTGAGAACGGCTGGGTTTGAGAGGGACCTGCCCTCCCAAAGCAACCTACGTCTCACCTCCTGGCACCATATAAGGCCCCATTCTGTCACTTCAACTTCATATTGTTTCAGACAACGGAACAATGCTCTTCTCCAGACTGAGGGACTGACCACCTCAAAACTTTAAGGGTGATGGACTGATTACATCGTCTTCAAGTATCTTCTGCTTCTATCAACTTTTCTGTACTCGACTGAAGAAGCCTACTGTGTAGGCGAAACGTTTCGAAATAAAGATACCTAACTGTTGCATATGTGTCTTACCTAACAATCTGTCGGTATTTTATACCATTTCAATGTTCATTCTGTCAGACACTGCAACACAAGGGTATCTTGGTACAGACCATCAACTTCGACAACTTCTACTAGTGAGAACGGCTGGGTTTGAGAGGGACCTGCCCTCCCAAAGCAACCTACGTCTCACCTCCTGGCACCATATAAGGCCCCATTCTGTCACTTCAACTTCATATTGTTTCAGACAACGGAACAATGCTCTTCTCCAGACTGAGGGACTGACCACCTCAAAACTTTAAGGGTGATGGACTGATTACATCGTCTTCAAGTATCTTCTGCTTCTATCAACTTTTCTGTACTCGACTGAAGAAGCCTACTGTGTAGGCGAAACGTTTCGAAATAAAGATACCTAACTGTTGCATATGTGTCTTACCTAACAATCTGTCGGTATTTTATACCATTTCAATGTTCATTCTGTCAGACACTGCAACACAAGGGTATCTTGGTACAGACCATCAACTTCGACAACTTCTACTAGTGAGAACGGCTGGGTTTGAGAGGGACCTGCCCTCCCAAAGCAACCTACGTCTCACCTCCTGGCACCATATAAGGCCCCATTCTGTCACTTCAACTTCATATTGTTTCAGACAACGGAACAATGCTCTTCTCCAGACTGAGGGACTGACCACCTCAAAACTTTAAGGGTGATGGACTGATTACATCGTCTTCAAGTATCTTCTGCTTCTATCAACTTTTCTGTACTCGACTGAAGAAGCCTACTGTGTAGGCGAAACGTTTCGAAATAAAGATACCTAACTGTTGCATATGTGTCTTACCTAACAATCTGTCGGTATTTTATACCATTTCAATGTTCATTCTGTCAGACACTGCAACACAAGGGTATCTTGGTACAGACCATCAACTTCGACAACTTCTACTAGTGAGAACGGCTGGGTTTGAGAGGGACCTGCCCTCCCAAAGCAACCTACGTCTCACCTCCTGGCACCATATAAGGCCCCATTCTGTCACTTCAACTTCATATTGTTTCAGACAACGGAACAATGCTCTTCTCCAGACTGAGGGACTGACCACCTCAAAACTTTAAGGGTGATGGACTGATTACATCGTCTTCAAGTATCTTCTGCTTCTATCAACTTTTCTGTACTCGACTGAAGAAGCCTACTGTGTAGGCGAAACGTTTCGAAATAAAGATACCTAACTGTTGCATATGTGTCTTACCTAACAATCTGTCGGTATTTTATACCATTTCAATGTTCAACTCTTGGGTATCTTTATTGAGGAAACGTTTCGCCACACAGTGGCTTCATCAGTCCATACAAAGGAGAATCTTGAAGAACAGGAGGAGAATGAGGTAATCAGTCCCTCAACCTTGAGTCGATGTGGTCAGTCCATCAATCTTGAATAGAATACGGCATACGTGCTGAGAAGCAGCTTATAAACCGTTGGCAGGAGAGGTGCAGAAGTCATAGGTCGTGTAACATTGGTTCAATGTTGAAGTAGGTCGTGCTTGATACTTCACCCAAACAAACCCACATGTAGCCAATGGCTACATGTGGTTTTCTAACAGAGTTGTAGATGCGTGGAACAGTCTTCCCAGTGGGGTGATAGAGGCTAGGACCTTGGGTAGCTTTAAGAAGAGACTGGACAAATATATGAGTGGAAGGGGCTGGGTTTGATTGGTGTTAAGGGGTACGGGAGTTATTTCTTGAGTAGCTTTAGGTAGATGTCGTTTTGATAAGGACCTGCCTCGTATGGGCCAGTAGGCCTTCTGCAGTGTTCCTACATTCTTATGTTCTTATGTTCTTCTCATGGGTCAGTAGGCCTGCTGCAGTGTTCCTTTTTTTCTTATGTTCTTATGTCGGATTCTCATTAGGGTCTTTTACAGCAGACTAGAAAACGTATTTCACTGCTACTTTATTATTCAATAAAAATTATTAAACTGGGCCTCGAGGACGTGATGACCAGTTCATTAACTACTTTAGAGATTCGTAGTTTTCACTGTGGCATTTTAGGATTAACTGTAGTTTTCAAGTTAAAAATTAAACACTCCAAAACTACTTATGTGGCAGAGCCATCACGGCACTTCCCACCTTCCCACTGAGGTTTATTATCCCGGAGAACAACAAACATTCATTATCACTCGTTCACTAAGTCTCTTGAAGTGAAGTGAGTAGACATCTCTGTACAAGAACCCTCCGCATAGTAACATTCCCAACCCTCTTTCAGAGTGCAGGTACTGTACTTATCACTTCCAGAACTGCAACATTCCCACCCGTCCTTTTAAGTGCAGGCACTGTACTTACCACAGCCTCCCATCAAGCATTAGGGGAATTGCCAATAAACCCCTGGCTGCCTTCAAGGGAGAGCTGGACAGATACCTAAAGTCAGTGCCGGATCAGCTGGGCTGTGGCTCGTACGTTGGACTGTGTGCGGCCAGCAGTAACAGCCTAGTTGATCAGGCCCTGATCCATCGGGAGGCCTGGTCATGGGCCGGGCCGCGGGGGCGTTGATCCCCGGAATGACCTCCAGGTAACCTCTAGGTAACCACACTTTATCACCTCAATCATTTCATCTCCGACTTGTCCCTTCTCGTACCGCATCATGTTCTTTCCTGCTCAACACGTGAAATTATTTCTCTCCTTTCATCACAGGTTTTAAACAAATCCTCCACGTATTCTCTCTATCTATACAATACCTCCATTTTCCCCTATAACATCTCAGTCTTTTCTGTCTTCATCTGGGTCTCTACTTTCCTTCGACAAGTTTTCACAAATACTTCTTAAGGTGCCGTGACTCCCATGAATCGACGCCTAAAGATCTACTTTGCTGCTATGCAATACTTTCTCCCAACGGACCTAACAGGCAGATGGCAAAAAGCTAAGCAAGTGCAGGTGACTTATGCACTAGTAATGATACTTTAGGTGACCTGACACATCAATGACAACACCCTCCAAGGTAGCACAAATTCTAATGCTGCTGTGGTCAGACAGGTATTTTACTGATATTTTTTCTGAACTCACCAGCCGTCTCCCACCGAGGCAGGGTGAGCCGAAAAAGAAAAAACAATAAAGTTTTCTTCTTTTTTATATTTAGTAATTTATGCAGGAGAAGGGGTTACTAGCCTCTTGCTCCCGGCATTTTGGGTGTCTCTTACGACACGCATGGCTTACCGAGGAAAGATTCTTCTCCACTCACCAATGGAGATGAAACGAAGTAAATAAGAACACGAACTATTACGAAAATAGAAGAAAACTCAAATGGATGTGTGTACATATACGTGTACATGTCGTGGGGTTTCGGAAGGAGATATGATGGTTGAAGTTAAACACACTTGTGGATGGTAACACTACATTGTCAGACTGTGGTAAGGGAAGGGGGGCCCAGCCTGCCGTGTTACTGCCTGCTTGTATGTCTAAGCGTGGAGTGAGGGCGAGGTAGCGCGTTTCACTCCCTCATGCTGCATCCCGTGACATCATACAGTCACTAGACCTAAGGATCTTCTATATAAACACATGGATGGTACTATGGTACAACTAAGCTATACAACACATGTAAAGGAGGATCAGTAACTATGCTGACATACATGCATGTGTAGTGTGGCCTAAATGTAATTATAAGTGGCAAGATGCGCCTATTATCACCTACCATTGAATAAAACAATTACAGGTTTCCGTTTCACACTCATCTGGCAGGACGATAGTACGTTCTAGGGTGGTTGCTGCCTACCAACCTACTACCACACGACGGTAGTACATCCCTGGGTGGTTGTTGTCTACCAAGCTATTACAACATGACGGTAGTACCTTCCTGGGTGGTTGTGTTCTACCATCCTACTACCACAGGACGGTGGTACCTCCCTGGGTAGTTGTTGTCCACCAACCAACTACCACAGGACGGTAGTACGTCCCTGGGTGGTTGCTGTCTAACCTACTTCCTACATATTGTATTATATATGGTATACAATACCAGTCGAATATTTAGATGATCTTAGTCCTCAAGACTTCAACGCTGGTGTAAGATATAATGAAAACGTAATCTGATATAATCAGTTCATTTTTATTCGATTCGTCTTACGCCAGTGCTGATGTCTACTGGAGACATCAGCAGTGAGTAATAATGATCTCTGAATTCGACTGATGAAGCCTGCAGTGCAGTTAAAGGTTTCGTCAATGAACATTCTTAGTGTTGTCAGACATAGAAATAACGGATACCACACATTTACAAGTGTTCATAGAGACCATTACTGTGCAGGCGTTCCATGTCGTCTTATGTCAACGATCCCTGGCAGGTAATTTTCCCAGTAGAATAAAAGTTTCTCTCATGTCTCTGTTGATGAATACCTCAGGTACAGGTCGACATACGTAGGAAGCTTGTTTACCAGTTTACACATTTTCTACTTGTACTTGGAGACTTGTTCCCGTGGCCTTGCAGGCAACGTTCTAGCCTCACTGAATGAGTGTCCGTGGTTCGATCTCCAGTCCCGAAGTGAAAACATCGGGCGTGTTTCCTTACACCTGCTGTCCCCATTCACCTAGCTATGTCCTATGTCCTAGAATTTGTATTGATAAAGCCACTGGATGGCGAAACGTCTACAATAAAGATACCCAGATGTTGCACATGTGTCTTAATTTCATCAGGTACCACGATGTTAGCCGACTCGTGTGAGTCGAATCCTGAAGGAGAAGATTGAAGGACCACAATGGAAACAGGACAGACAGTCCTCGATGATGCACTGACTTTCTTGGGTTATCCTGGGTGGTCAACCCTCCGAACGAAGTCTCATCTATCTTATCTTCCTGCCCCTCAACAACAAGTGTTTATCACAGTTCTTTTTGGAATACAGTAAATACGTAACATGGTAGTTACTTTTCAAAAAATTACGTTTTGCGTGAATTACCTGGAGTTTACCTGGAGAGAGTTCCGGGGGTCAACGCCCCCGCGGCCCGGTCTGAGACCAGGCCTCCTGGTGGATCAGAGCCTGATCAACCAGGCTGTTGCTGCTGGCTGCACGCAAACCAACATATGAGCCACAGCCCGGCTGATCCGGAACTGACTTTAGGTGCTTGTCCAGTGCCAGCTTGAAGACTGCCAGGGGTCTGTTGGTAATCCCCCTTATGTGTGCTGGGAGGCAGTTGAACAGTCTCGGGCCCCTGGCACTTATTGTATGGTCTCTTAACGTGCTAGTGACACCCCTGCTTTTCATTGGGGGGATGGTGCATCGTCTGCCAAGTCTTTTGCTTTCGTAGTGGGTGATTTTCGTGTGCAAGTTCGGTACTAGTCCCTCTAGGATTTTCCAGGTGTATATAATCATGTATCTCTCCCTCCTGCGTTCCAGGGAATACAGGTTTAGGAACCTCAAGCGCTCCCAATAATTGAGGTGTTTTATCTCCGTTATGCGCGCCGTGAAAGTTCTCTGTACATTTTCTAGGTCGGCAATTTCACCTGCCTTGAAAGGTGCTGTTAGTGTGCAGCAATATTCCAGCCTAGATAGAACAAGTGACCTGAAGAGTGTCATCATGGGCTTGGCCTCCCTAGTTTTGAAGGTTCTCATTATCCATCCTGTCATTTTTCTAGCAGATGCGATTGATACAATGTTATGGTCCTTGAAGGTGAGATCCTCCGACATGATCACTCCCAGGTCTTTGACGTTGGTGTTTCGCTCTATTTTGTGGCCAGAATTTGTTTTGTACTCTGATGAAGATTTAATTTCCTCATGTTTACCATATCTGAGTAATTGAAATTTCTCATCGTTGAACTTCATATTGTTTTCTGCAGCCCACTGAAAGATTTGGTTGATGTCTGCCTGGAGCTTTGCAGTGTCTGCAATGGAAGACACTGTCATGCAGATTCGGGTGTCATCTGCAAAGGAAGACACGGTGCTGTGGCTGACATCCTTGTCTATGTCGGATATAAGGATGAGGAACAAGATGGGAGCGAGTACTGTGCCTTGTGGAACAGAGCTTTTCACCGTAGCTGCCTCGGACTTTACTCTGTTGACGACTACTCTCTGTGTTCTGTTAGTGAGGAAATTATAGATCCATCGACCGACTTTTCCTGTTATTCCTTTAGCACGCATTTTGTGCGCTATTACGCCATGGTCACACTTGTCGAAGGCTTTTGCAAAGTCTGTATATATTACATCTGCATTCGTTTTGTCTTCTAGTGCATTTAGGACCTTGTCGTAGTGGTCCAATAGTTGAGACAGACAGGAGCGACCTGTTCTAAACCCATGTTGCCCTGGGTTGTGTAACTGATGGGTTTCTAGATGCGTGGTGATCTTGCTTCTTAGGACCCTTTCAAAGATTTTTATGATATGGGATGTTAGTGCTATTGGTCTGTAGTTCTTTGCTGTTGCTTTACTGCCCCCTTTGTGGAGTGGGGCTATGTCTGTTGTTTTTAGTAACTGTGGGACGACCCCCGTGTCCATGCTCCCTCTCCATAGGATGGAAAAGGCTCGTGATAGGGGCTTCTTGCAGTTCTTGATGAACACAGAGTTCCATGAGTCTGGCCCTGGGGCAGAGTGCATGGGCATGTCATTTATCGCCTGTTCGAAGTCATTTGGCGTCAGGATAACATCGGATAGGCTTGTGTTAATCAAATTTTGTGGCTCTCTCATAAAAAATTCATTTTGATCTTCGACTCTCAGTCTGGTTAGCGGCTTGCTAAAAACTGAGTCATATTGGGACTTGAGTAGCTCACTCATTTCCTTGTTGTCATCTGTGTAGGACCCATCTTGTTTAAGTAGGGGCCCAATACTGGACGTTGTTCTCGATTTTGATTTGGCATAGGAGAAGAAATACTTTGGGTTTCTTTCGATTTCATTTATGGCTTTTAGTTCTTCCCGCGATTCCTGACTCCTAAAGGATTCTTTTAGCTTAAGTTCGATGCTTGCTATTTCTCTGACCAGTGTCTCCCTACGCATTTCAGATATATTGACCTCTTTTAGCCGCTCTGTTATTCTTTTCCGACGCCTGTAAAGGGAGCGCCTGTCTCTTTCTGTTTTACATCTACTCCTCCTTTTTCTTAGAGGAATAAGCCTTGTGCATACATCGAGTGCTACCGAGTTAATCTGTTCTAGGCATAAGTTGGGGTCTGTGTTGCTTAGTATATCTTCCCAGCTTATATCGGTTAGGACTTGGTTTACTTGGTCCCACTTTATGTTTTTGTTATTGAAGTTGAATTTGGTGAATGCTCCCTCGTGACTAATCTCATTATGTCGGTCTGGGGCTCCGCGCATACATGACTGAACCTCAATTATGTTGTGATCTGAGTATATTGTTTTTGATATGGTGATATTTCTTATCAGATCATCATTGTTAGTGAAGATGAGGTCTAGTGTATTCTCCAGTCTAGTAGGCTCTATTATTTGCTGGTTTAAATTGAATTTTGTGCAGAGATTTAAAAGCTCGCCTGAATTCTGTGTTAGGTGAAGCCATTGTCCATAATTTTAAAATTGGGAACATCACTAATCGTACTGACTGTATTAAATAGTAATTCAACACGGACAATAGGACGTCTGCCCTCCTTTATATTACTTTTAATCCTTGGTTACATGTCCACATTCTTGCTTACGTGTTTCACTGATAATAACCATCCAATATTTTGATAAATTAGACACATGTGAAACACATGGGTATTTTTATTGAGGAAACGTTTCGCCACACAGTGGCTTCATCGGTCCATAAAAAGGAGAACGAGGAAGGACAGGAGGAGTTTGAGGTAATCAGTCCCTCAGCCTCGAGTCGATGTGGTCAGTCCATCAATCTTGAAAAGAATACAGCATATGTGTGAAAAAGTAGCTTATATACTGTAGGCAGGAGAGGTGCAGCAGTCGTAGGTGGTATCACATTTGTCCAATGTGGAAGTAGGTCATGTTCAAGGGTTAGGCACGACCTACTTCCACACTGGACAAATGTGACACCACCTACGAATGCTGCACCTCTCCTGCTTACGCTATTTAAGCTACGTTTTCACACATATTCTGTATTCTTTTCAAGATTGATGGACTGACCACATCGACTCAAGGCTGAGGGACTGATTACCTCAAACTCCTCCTGTTCTTCCCCGTTCTCCTTTGTATGGACTGATGAAGCCACTGTGTTGCGAAACGTTTCCTCAATAAAGATTCCCAAGTGTTGCACATGTGTCAAATTCATCAACGCGTCGGTTCTCTGGACCATTCATTTACATCCAATATATTACGATTTTTCATTGGTGCTTCATTAGTCTCCATATGAAATACAGTAATAATAATAATAATAATAATAATAATAATAATAATAATAATAATAATAATAATAATAATAATAATAATAATAATAATAATAATAATAATAATAACAATAATAATAATAATAACAATAATAATAATAATAATAATAATAATAATAATAATAATAATACTAATAATAATATTATTATTATTATTATTATTATTATTATTATTATTATTATTATTATTATTATTATTATTATCATTAATAATACTAATAATAATAATAATAATATTATTATTATTATTATTATTAGTAGTAGTAGTAGTAGTAGTAGTAGTACTTTTGTATTTTTATTAGTAATATTATTACAGAAATTTTGGCAAACAAATATGGAGGACCTTTCATGACAAGAAACCAACAGTCACACGTCTCTTGGAATGAGTGTTACAGCGAGAATAAAAGCGATGGCGCCTCCTGCTGAAAAACTCATCAAGAAAAGGTAGTTTACACACACCCTCGAGCTCAAGAATGAGCTTTATGAAGGTGTGGAGTGCTTAATTCCTGTTGAAAAGAGCAGGAATATCAAGGTAGCAATAGTCTATGATCAAAATATCGTCAATACAAAAAAGCCAAGTTAAAGATATGTTAGCAGGTCTAGCAATAAAGGAGCCAGCTACCCATGGCTATGATGAAACAATGTTAATAGAAGCCGTCCTTGAATATGAAAAAGTTGATGCAAAGTTCAGTTAACTCGACAAATTTCAGGCGAGATGGTGGAGACTGATGTTGCCCACAACGATACGAGAAGAAAACTTTTGGATGGATGAGAAGAGGCAGGTGGCTGCGTCACCTTGAACCTACTCCACCAGGTGGGAAGACCAGGAAGGTCCACCATGAGGGGAGGGCAGGAAGGCAGTATAAATGCGCTAGCTGCATGCTGATCCTCACTCATCATCAGCCAGCAAGATGAAGTTCTTACTCATTCTTCTTCCCTTCCTCGCCCTCACATGGTAACTATGCTACACTAAATTATCATTGTAACTGTATTCATGGGGAACTGTTAAACCCGCAAGGGTTTACAACTCCCGGGAACCAGGAGGTAATAAGCTTTGCTCCAAGGAAGAAGGTTTTTCTTTGACCATCCTTAACTTATATCAAGGCTCCGTTCTCGACGTGTGACACATTACAATACTGTTTTCTCCTGTTATTTTTAAAGCTTGGTTGTAAAAGATATTAACTTGGATTGGCTAAGACAGAAAAGCATTATATCCCACGGACAAAGAATCGAGACTTCACCACTCTTTCCCTGAAGATCTACACGGGTGTCTCGCTTCGCGTATTAGGAAGAAATGTAGTCTATTATGTAAGGATTCTGATTCTGATGCATGAGGAAGAATTAGAGACATGAGCAATATCTGGGTATCTTTATTTGTAGACGCTTCGCCATCCAGTGGCTTAAACAATACAAATTCAAGGACGCAATAGGAAGACTGTAGGACTGTACATGAGACTCGTGTAGACAATAAACCTGATGGTAATGTAACTGTTTATGTGATACTGAATGGTAATGCATTTGTTGAACTTATAGGAAGGCAGCTAAAGAGCAAATAATGTCATAAAGAATTTTAACGAAATGTAATTCATGGAATTCTCTAGTCAGGCAGCTTTGTTACAATGATTTTTAAAATGAAGAAGTCGCAAGTATCTCACTCGGCACAGTTGTGATTAACTTTTAAAGAAATTACATTTGAGAAATCTGAGAAGTTTGGGGAGAGAATGTGATTGAGTCTTCCAGAAGTTAAATTAATTTAGCTCTCCGTTAAAAAAAAAAATTCATTTTAGTTAATGTGAGAAACATTCATAATCTGTCTCCACCAAAGTTCCCCCACCATAGAACACTGATGGAACCTTGAACCTATTTCAGTAAGTCTCTTGCATAGCGTTAAACAGGGACTATTCATCTATAAAATGACAGAAAAAAATAAGCAGCTTCTCCTACTACACTACTGATTCTACTACTACTATTACTACAACTACTACTATTATTGCTACTACAACTACTACTACTACTACTACTACTACTACTACTACTACTACTATTATTGCTACTCCCACTACTACAGGGCTCAGGACGAACCAGCATGCTTCTGTGGTGGCTTCGTCAATGAGTTTGATGGAGAGATTGATGTATTACCCTTCCCTCCAGAAACTGTAGAAGACTGTGAAGCTACTGAGGAGTGTGCAGCCTATTGCGAGGAACAGGTTAGATGCTTAAATTTTTTTTATACATGGAACATGTTTGTATATATATATATATATATATATATATATATATATATATGTATATATATATGTATACATATATATATATATATATATATATATATATATATATATATATATATATAGGTAGTAGGTTGGTAGACAGCAACCACACAGGGAAGTACTACCGTCCTGCCAGATGACTGTGAAACAGAAACCTGTAACTGTTTTGCATGATGGTAGGATTGCTGGTGTCTTTTTCTGTCTCATAAACACGCTAGATAACAGGGATATCTTGCTACTCCAACTTACACTTTGGTCACACTTCACAGACATGCACATGCATATATATATACATACATCTAGGTTTTTCTCCTTTTTCTACATAGCTCTTGTTCTTCTTTATTTCTTCTATTGTCCATGGGGAAGTGGAAAAGAATCTTTCCTCCGTAAGCCATGCGTGTCGTATGATGTGACTAAAATGCCGGGAGCAATGGGCTAGTAACCCCTTCTCCTGTAGACATTTACTAAAAAAAGAGAAGAAAAACTTTATAAAACTGGGATGCTTGAATGTGCGTGGATGTAGTGCAGATGACAAGAAACAGATGATTGCTGATGTTATGAATGAAAAGAAGTTGGATGTCCTGGCCCTAAGCGAAACAAAGCTGAAGGGGGTAGGGGAGTTTCGGTGGGGGGAAATAAATGGGATTAAATCTGGAGTATCTGAGAGAGTTAGAGCAAAGGAAGGGGTAGCAGTAATGTTGAATGATCAGTTATGGAAGGAGAAAAGAGAATATGAATGTGTAAATGCAAGAATTATGTGGATTAAAGTAAAGGTTGGATGCGAGAAGTGGGT
This sequence comes from Cherax quadricarinatus, assembly GCF_038502225.1. NCBI lineage: Eukaryota > Metazoa > Arthropoda > Malacostraca > Decapoda > Parastacidae > Cherax > Cherax quadricarinatus. The sequence goes on from NC_091368.1 coordinate 1,977,673, forward strand.
CATAATAAGCGTGTATGCACCTGGAGAAGAGAGGAATGCAGAGGAGAGAGAGAGATTTTGGGGGATGTTAAGTTAATGTATAGGAGACTTTGAACCAAGTGAGAGAGTAATTGTGGTAGGGGACCTGAATGCTAAAGTAGGAGAAACTTTTAGAGAGGGTGTGGTAGGTAAGTTTGGGGTGCCAGGTGTAAATGATAATGGGAGCCCTTTGATTGAACTTTGTATAGAAAGGGGTTTAATTATAGGTAATACATATTTTAAGAAAAAGAGGATAAATAAGTATACAAGATATGATGTAGGGCGAAATGACAGTAGTTTGTTGGATTATGTATTGGTAGATAAAAGACTGTTGAGTAGACTTCAGGATGTACATGTTTATAGAGGGGCCACAGATATATCAGATCACTTTCTAGTTGTAGCTACACTGAGAGTAAAAGGTAGATGGGATACAAGGAGAATAGAAGCATCAGGGAAGAGAGAGGTGAAGGTTTATAAACTAAAAGAGGAGGCAGTTAGGGAAAGATATAAACAGCTTTTGGAGGATAGATGGGCTAATGAAAGCATAGGCAATGGGGTCGAAGAGGTACGGGGTAGGTTTAAGAATGTAGTGTTAGAGTGTTCAGTAGAAGTTTGTGGTTACAGGAAAGTGGGTGCGGGAGGGAAGAGGAGCGATTGGTGGAATGATGATGTAAAGAGAGTAGTAAGGGAGAAAAAGTTAGCATATGAGAAGTTTTTACAAAGTAGAAGTGATGCAAGGAGGGAAGAGTATATGGAGAAAAAGAGAGAGGTTAAGAGAGTGGTGAAGCAATGTAAAAAGAGAGCAAATGAGAGAGTGGGTGAGATTTTATCAACAAATTTTTTTGAAAATAAGAAAAAGTTTTGGAGTGAGATTAACAAGTTAAGGAAGCCTAGAGAACAAATGGATTTGTCAGTTAAAAATAGGAGAGGAGAGTTATTAAATGGAGAGTTAGAGGTAATGGGAAGATGGAGGGAATATTTTGAGGAATTGTTAAATGTTGATGAAGATAGGGAAGCTGTGATTTCGTGTATAGGGCAAGGAGGAATAACATCTTGTAGAAGTGAGGAAGAGCCAGTTGTGAGTGTGGGGGAAGTTCGTGAGGCAGTAGGTAAAATGAAAGGGGGTAAGGCAGCCGGGATTGATGGGATAAAGATAGAAATGTTAAAAGCAGGTGGGAATGTAGTTTTGGAGTTGTTGGTGCAATTATTTAATAAATGTATGGAAGAGGGTAAGGTATCTAGGGATTGGCAGAGAGCATGCATAGTTCCTTTGTATAAAGGCAAAGGGGACAAAAGAGAGTGCAAAAATTATAGGGGGATAAGTCTGTTGAGTATACCTGGTAAAGTGTATGGTAGAGTTATTATTGAAAGAATTAAAAGTAAGACTGAGAATAGGATAGCAGATGAACAAGGAGGCTTTAGGAAAGGTAGGGGGTGTGTGGACCAGGTGTTTACAGTGAAACATATAAGTGAACAGTATTTAGATAAGGCTAAAGAGGTCTTTGTGGCATTTATGGATTTGGAAAAGGCGTATGACAGGGTGGATAGGGGGGCAATGTGGCAGATGTTGCAGGTGTATGGTGTAGGAGGTAGGTTACTGAAAGCAGTGAAGAGTTTTTACGAGGATAGTGAGGCTCAAGTTAGAGTACATAGGAAAGAGGGAAATTATTTCCCAGTAAAAGTAGGCCTTAGACAAGGATGTATGATGTCACCGTGGTTGTTTAATATATTTATAGATGGGGTTGTAAGAGAAGTAAATGCGAGGGTCTTGACAATAGGCGTGGAGTTAAAAGATAAAGAATCACACATAAAGTGGGAGTTGTCACAGTTGCTCTTTGCTGATGACACTGTGCTCTTGGGAGATTCTGAAGAGAAGTTGCAGAGATTGGTGGATGAATTTGGTAGGGTGTGCAAAAGAAGAAAATTAAAAGTGAATACAGGAAAGAGTAAGGTTATGAGGATAACAAAAATAATAGGTGATGAAAGATTGGATATCAGATTGGAGGGAGAGAGTATGGAGGAGGTGAATGTATTCAGATATTTGGGAGTGGACGTGTCAGCGGATGGGTCTATGAAGGATGAGGTGAATCATAGAATTGATGAGGGGAAAAGGGTGAGTGGTGCACTTAGGAGTCTGTGGAGACAAAGAACTTTGTCCTTGGAGGCAAAGAGGGGAATGTATGAGAGTATAGTTTTACCAACACTCTTATATGGGTGTGAAGCATGGGTGATGAATGTTGCAGCGAGGAGAAGGCTGGAGGCAGTGGAGATGTCATGTCAGAGGGCAATGTGTGGTGTGAATATAATGCAGAGAATTCGTAGTTTGGAAGTTAGGAGGAGGTGCGGGATTACCAAAACTGTTGTCCAGAGGGCTGAGGAAGGGTTGTTGAGGTGGTTCGGACATGTAGAGAGAATGGAGCGAAACAGAATGACTTTAAGAGTGTATCAGTCCGTAGTGGAAGGAAGGCGGGGTAGGGGTCGGCCTAGGAAAGGTTGGAGGGAGGGGGTAAAGGAGGTTTTGTGTGCGAGGGGCTTGGACTTCCAGCAGGCGTGCGTGAGCGTGTTTGATAGGAGTGAATGGAGACGAATGGTTTTTAATACTTGACGTGCTGTTGGAGTGTGAGCAAAGTAACATTTATGAAGGGGTTCAGGGAAACCGGCAGGCCGGACTTGAGTCCTGGAGGTGGGAAGTACAGTGCCTGCACTCTGAAGGAGGGGTGTTAATGTTGCAGTTTAAAAACTGTAGTGTAAAGCACCCTTCTGGCAAGACAGTGATGGAGTGAATGATGGTGAAAGTTTTTCCTTTTCGGGCCACCCTGCCTTGGTGGGAATCGGCCAGTGTTTACCTGGAGTTTACCTGGAGAGAGTTCCGGGGGTCAACGCCCCCGCGGCCCGGCAGAGAGAGAGAGAGAGAGAGAGAGAGATTGTTAATGCGATTTTTTTTCTTTCATGATTAATATACTGTTGTACATAAATATACTATTGTATATTAATACTCTATTGTATATAAATATACAATACTATATTAATCGTAGTATATTAATATACTATTGTTTACTAGACGTGTAAATCTATATTTCCATTCATTTACAGTGGGACGCGCTAACCGGCGAAGGAGATTTGAATACGGTGTTAGAGAACGGAGAGACGCTCGGGGAGGCCATATGTCAACAACTGGCTCGCGAAGGGCATGAAAACTTTGGTCCAGCAGAGGTAAGTCTTGAACAAGATAGCACCGCAAAGCAAGTTTGAAGAGAATAAAAGAAAACAGACAATAATCTGCGTAATTAGCATTCAATCAAGACTTGCACGACACAAGGGTATTCTTGATGAAGCGAAGGTCTCACGCTGGTCACTTTGTTAGTTGATCAACTAACAAATCTCCCAGTTAGCGAAGCATTTCATGAAAATATCCTAGTGCGACCAATGCCTAAATTGAATATTTCTCTGTTACAGATGCCACTTTCAACCTGTTTCAGCCTTATTGGGCTTACAAAGGTCAAAACAGAATCCAAAACAATACCCACTTAGCAATAATGTTTACAATCTGTCAGTCTATTAAGCATATGAAAGTGATTGTTAACATTAATGAAATAACTGTTTTAATAATGAGTTGCAGTTAAGTTTTTAAATAAGTGATGATTGCTGGAAAATGAGAGTCACGATCACAACAAACTATCACGAAGTCTCAATGAAACTACCACCTTGACTAATGTTAACTGTAGGTTAGGCAAGCATAAGAGTACAATGGCTGGGCGTGGATATGACCTGCTTAGGAAGGGTCAGTAGGCTTTGCAGTGCTACTCAAGACTCGTTCTTCATGCTTTTATGATATTCACTGTGCAATTGCCTCCAACAGGTGTTCCTGTACTACAGAGTGTGTGAAGGTCCCTGGCAGTATGATGGGGTACAAACAACAACTTTACTGTGTTGTACCCGCGGTGAATTCCATGAATGTGAAGGGCCACCAACTCCACCTGTATAAATATTAACTAACAGCTCAAGTGTCTACTCGAGGATTTTGCAGTAAAGGCACTTACTAGAGCATTTATTGGAGAATGTCTTGTTCAAGGGTGAGCTTTAATAAGTGTAAGAGTTATCAGCTAAAACACTGGAGAGAGAGAGGACGCATAGGAATAACCTGAGATCGTCGGTTATAAAAACAAAAAGCATCACTGATGAAAATCAGGGATCGTTCAGAAACATTCATCCTCTTCTGTTGCTTAAAGTTCAGCTGTGTACGTTCTGTCACCACTTCAACTTACACCTGCTGTGACAGCTGCTGTTACACCTGCTGTGACACCTGCTGTTACAGAAGAAAAAATAATTAAGCCCACAATTGTTCAAAAATGTTTTCCAATAAAGATTTTATTTCTTAAGCTTTTTTGCTTTGTTCCCACATTTGTTATCCATTTGCTTGCTACTCCATCCAAAGCCACAAGCAGACAGTGACACAGAAAGTAAGACTAGTACTGAATATATCGGCTTTTCCTTACGGTCTTTTACAGCAGATTAGAAAATGTATTTCACTGCTACTTTATCCTTCACGAAAAATTATTAGACTGGGTCTCGAGGACATGATGACCAGTTCATTAACTTCTTTAGAGATTCGTAACTTTCACTGTGACACTGTGATTAACTGGAGGTTTTTTGTCAAAAAACACTCCAAACTAATTACGTGGAAGAGCAATCAACTCCCTTCCCACCTTCCCATCAAGGTTTATTATCACGGAGAACAACACACAGTCACCATCACTCATTCACTAATTCTCTTGAAGAATAAAGATCTCGGTACAAGTAACCCTCCGAAAAATAACATTTCCACCCCTCCATCAGAGTGCAGGTACTGAGCTTACACCTCCAGAACTGCAACATTCCCACCCCTCCTTCAGAGTGTAGGTACTGTGCTTACACCTCCAGAACTGCAACATTCCCACCCCTCCTTCAGAGTGTAGGTACTGTGCTTACCACCCCTCCGACTTGTCCCTACTAGTACCAGATCTTGTTCCTCATACCAGACCTTGTGATCAGACATAGGTATTGTACTTATATTTTTTTCTCAACTCACCGGCCATTTCCCACCGAGGCAGTATGACCCGAGAAAAAAGAAAACTATAAAGTTTTCTTCTTTTTATATTTAATAATTTATACAGGAGAAGGGGTTACTAGCCCCCTTTTTCTGGCATTTTAGACGCCTTTTAGGACACGCATGGCTTACGGACGAAAGATTCTTCTCCACTCACCCATAGAGATGAAAGGAAATAAATAAGAACAAGAACTATTACGACAATAGAAGAAAACTCCGATGGGTGTATATACATATCCGTGAACATGCATGTGTAGTGTGACCTAAATGTAATTAGAAGTGGCAAGATGTATCTGTTATGCTGCGAATTTATGAGACAGAAAGAAAAGACACCAGCAATCCTTCGATTGTATAAAACAAATACGATTTCTGTTTCACACTCGTCTGGCAGGACGATTGTACGTTCTTGGGTGGTTGTCTTCCAACCTCCTACCACTGAACGGTAGTACCTCCGTGGGTAGTTCCTGTCTACCAACCTACTACCACAGGACGGTAGTACATCCCTGGGTAGGTGCTATCTACCAACCTGCTACCACTGGACGGTAGTACCTAACTTGATGGTTGTTGTCTACCAACCTGCTACCACAAGACGGTAGTACCACCCTGGGTGGTTGCTGTCTACCAACCTGATACCACAGGACGGCAGTACCTCCTTGGGTAGTTGTTGTCTACCAACCTACTACCACAGGACGGTAGTACCTCCCTGGGTAGTTGCTGTCTACCAACCTACTACCACAGGACGGTAGTACATCCATGGGTAGTTGCTGTCTACCAACCTACTACCACAGGACGGTAGTACCTCCTTGGGTAGTTGTTGTCTACCAACCTGCTACCACAGGACGGTAGTACCTAACTTGATGGTTGTTGTCTACCAACCTGCTACCACAGGACGGTAGTACCTCCCTGGGTGGTTGCTGTCTTCCAACATACTACCCCTGGACGGAAGTACCTCCTGGGTACTTCTGTCTACCAACCAACTACCACAGGACTGTAGTACATCCGTAGGTGGTTGTTGCCTACCAGCCTGCAACCACACGACGGTAGTACCTCCCTGGGTGGTTGTGATCTACAAACCCGCTACCACAGGACGTTAGTGCCTCCCTGGGTGGTTGTTATCTACCAACCTGCTACCACAGGACAGTAGTACCTACCTGGGTGGGTGTTGTCTACCAGCCTACTACCACAGGACGGTAGTACCTCCCAGGGTGGTTGCTGTCTACCAACATACTACCACACGACGGCAGTACCTCCCTTGGTGGTTGTTGTCTACCAACCTGCTACCACAGGACAGTAGTACCTCCCTTGGTGGTTGTCTAACAACCTGCTACCACAGGGCGGTAGTACTTCGCTGGGTGGTAGCTGTCTATCAACATGCTACCACAGGACGGTAGTACCTCCCTGGGTGGTTGTTGTCTACCAGCTTACTACCACAGGACTGTAGTACATCCCTAGGTGGTTGTCGGCTACCAGCCTACTAGCACAGGACGGTAGTACATCCCTGGGTGGTTGCTGTTTGCCAACATGCTACCTCTGGACGGTAGTACCTCCCTGGGTGATTGCTGTCAACCAACCAGCTCCCACAGGACGGTAGTAACTCCCTCGGTGGTTGTTGTCTACCAACCTGCTACCACAGGACGGTAGTACCCCCGTAGGTGGTTGTTGAATACCAACTTGCTACCACAAGACGGTAGTAACTCCCTCGGTGGCTGTTGTCTTCCAACCTGCTACCATAGGACGGTAGTACCTCCGTGGGTGATTGTTGTCTACCAACCTGCTACCACAGGACGGTAGTACCTTCCTGGGAGGTTCATGTCTACTAACCTACTACCTACAAGTCGTATTATATGTAGTATAAAATACCAGTCGAATGCTTAGATGATCTCAGTCCTCAAGACTTCAATGCTGGTGTAAGACATAATGAAGAGGTAATTTGATATAATCAGTCCATTTTTCTTCGATTCGTCTTCCGCCAGTGCTGATGTCTCCAGGAGTGAGAATGATCTCTGTATTCGACTGGTAAAGCCTGAAGCGCAAATGAAAAGTTTAGTCACTGAACTTTCTTAGTATTGTCAGACATAGAAATAACGTATATCACATATTTACAAGTGTTCATAGAGACCACTGCTGTGCAGGCGTTCCCTGTCGTCTTATGTCAACGATCCCTGGTAGGCAATTTTCCCAGTACAATACAAGTATTTCTCATGTCTCTGTTGATGAATACCTCAGTTACAGGTCGACATATACAGGAAGATTTTTTTTTCAAGTTTACGTATTTTCTCTTTGCACTTGGATTTTTCTTACCGTGGCCTGGTAGGCAACGCTCTCGCATCACGCAATGAATGTCAGCGATTCGACTCCGGCCGCCGAGTAAAAACATTGGACGTTCCCTAATATCTGCTGTCCCCGTTCACCAAGTAAGTAAGGCTTATGTTAGCCGACTGGTGTAGGTCGCTTCCTGAGGGACAATAATGAAGACCCACAATGGAAATAAGACACACAGTCTTCGATGACACATTGACTTTTTTCTGTTATGCAGGGTTGTTAACCCTCCAGGGTTAAAAATCAGAACAAAATCTTATCTATCTTATCTTCCTTCTCCTCAACAAGTGTTCATCACAATTCTTTTTGGAAAACAGTAAACACATAACATGGCAGTTACGTATCAGGAAATTACGTTTTGCGTGAGAGACTTCATTGTCCATAAGCTTAAACCTGGTAATTTCACAACTGGTTCTGAATGTATTAAATACAGTATTTCATTACAGACAACAGGACGTTTGCCCTTCCATATATTTTTTTTCATTCTTGGTTACATATCCACACTCTTGTTTATGTTTGACTTAGTAATAACTATGCATTAGGCCAATTGTTTGCAAGGTGAAGAGCAGGTAATTCTGAGGGTGGGTGCTAATGGTATTGCATGTTTATGGGTCAGCCATGATGCTTTTGCTCTGGCGTCTTCTCTGGTTTCTACCCATCGTTTTAATAATAAAAATGATGATAATATAATCTAATGATGATAATATATTTCTACAAGTACATTTACAAGGTATACAGACTTAGATAACGTCAATGACATACTACTATATTGAAGGCCCCTGGTTATGCAGAGCATAACTTAGGGAGACTCTCGTAGTGCAGGACACTACATAAGCCCAGTTTGATAGGGGGATGTGAGTCTTCAGTAGGCCGGACAATCTGGTAGGCTCAGGTTGATTTGGAAGAAAGTACTGTAGAATACTGCCTACTTCAAAGTTTTAACTAATGTGACTGTTTACTGAAGGAAAACTTGAGATTAGTACCAAATTTATTTATTTTTATTTTTTATTTATTTATTTATTTATTTATTTCCAATTTGTGCACACATACAGAGGTACAAAAAAAATACAGATAAGAGCAGTATGCCAAAGCCACTTATACTATGCATAGCATTACGGGCTGGCTTAAAATTAACTTAAGATTAACTAAGCAATGATTATTATTATTATTATAATCAAAAAGAAGCGCTAAGCCACAAGGACTATACAGCGCTGCTACTAAGCAATGATGAAATCAGTGATAAAACATTAATGTAAACAGATAACTATAAAGCACAAGTGAGTATTACAAAGACAGGTCATATGGTTGCATTCAGTTAGGTAGTGATTCTGTTAGGTAGTGTATTTAAAAAATAATAAAGTTAGATTGGGTTTTAGGTTTAACATTTATGTGATATAATTGTGAGAAACATTTAAGATATACAATTTATAATGCTCAGTTATTCAGTATTTATTTGGTTTTGGGTGAGTAAGTAATCTTTGAGAAGAGACTTGAATTTATAAACAGGTTGTGTTTCTTTTATATTTACAGGTAATGAATTCCAGATTTTAGGGCCTTTTATGTGCATTGAGTTTTTGCATAGTGTGAGATGGACACGAGGAACATCAAAGAGTGATCTGTGCCTTGTGTTATGGTCATGTGTTCTGTTGAGGTTGGCAAGGAGATGTTTGAGGGGAGGGTTAATATCAGAGTTAAGTGTTCTATGTATGTAATAGGTGCAGTAATAAGTATGGATGTTTTGTATGGTGAGTAGGTTTAGTGTATTGAATATTGGTGGAGTGTGCTGCCTGTAGTGAGAATTTGTTATCATTCTAACTGCAGCCTTTTGTTGGGTAATTAGTGGTCTGAGATGGTTAATTGTTGTTGAGCCCCATGCACAAATTCCATAGGTGAGATAGGGGTAAATAAGAGAGTGATATAGGGCCAGGAGGGCTGACTGTGGAACATAGTACCGTATCTTCGATAGTATGCCTACAGTCTTGGAAATTTTCTTAGAAATTTGATGTATATGTGTATGAAATTTGAGTCTATTATCAAGGTGGATTCCTAAGAATTTTCCCTCTGTTAGTTTTGTGATAGGTGATCCATTTATCATTATGTTAAGAGGGACATCTGTAGCTCTGTTACCAAACTGAATGAAGTAGGTTTTGTCAATGTTTAGTGTAAGTTTGTTAGTCCTCATCCAGGTAGATATTTTCTGTAATTCGGTATTTACAGTATTGGCTAGCGTGACTGGGCTCGGGTGAGAGAAGACGTATGTAGTGTCATCTGCAAATAGTGTGGGTTTGAGTAATTGCGAAGCATTTGGAAGGTCATTTATGTATAGGAGAAAGAGAAGAGGGCCAAGGACACTTCCCTGTGGGACACCAACTGTAATTGGTTGTGCAGAAGAGTTTGCCCCATTTGCGTACACATATTGGCTTCTGTTGCTGAGGTAAGACTTGAGGTAGTTGAGGGAGTGCCCTCTTATACCATAGTGTGACAATTTTACGTGGAGCAAGTCATGGTCAACTGTATCAAAAGCTTTACGTAAGTCAATGAAGATCCCCAGTGGGACTTCTTTTTTCTCTATTGCAGTGTATATATGTTCTAGCATGTGTATAATAGCATCATTAGTATTTTTATTAGGCCTGAATCCAAATTGGCAGGGGTTGAGTATGTTTTGGGAGATAAGGTAGGAGTAGATTCGTTTATGAATTAATTTTTCGAAGATTTTTGAGAGAGGGTGTAAGTTGGATATTGGCCTATAGTTATTCAACTCTGTTTGGTCTCCTCCTTTGTGGATCGGGGTGACCCTTGCTATTTTGAGTACTGTAGGGAAGGTGGAGGATTCAATGGATTTGTTAAAGAGTGTTGCAATGATTGGTGATAGCACTTGTGACACTTTTTTGTATATAAGGGGTGGTAAGGTATTTAAATCTCCTGCCTTGTTTTTTAGTGCGTTGATAATAAGGGAGACTTCGTATGGGTTAGTCGGAGCTAGGAACAGTGTGTTCGGGTAGTTGCCGGTGAGGTAGTCATTTGGTGGGGTATCTGAGCTTGGGATTTTATTGGCAAGGTTTTGTCCTATAGTGGAGAAGAAATCATTGAGTCTGTTTGCTGTTTCTGTTGGTGGGAGTTGGGGTTCATCTGTTTTTGCTAATTTTATTTCGCTATTTCGTGATATCTTTTTTGTTCCCAGAATTTCTGACAGGGTTTTCCAGGTCTTTTTTATATCACCTCGTAAGTTGGATAATCTGTTCTCATAATACAATTTTTTTGCCCTTCTTATCAGGCTGGTTAGGATTGACGAGTAACGTTTTGTTTGGTCTCTGGTTATGTGACCCATTCTGTACTGTTTTTCATATTGGTGTTTTGTATTTATGGATTTGAGAATGCTGGGTGTTAGCCAGGGACTGTTCAGTCTCTTTGCTGTCATCTGTTTAGTCGGCAGGCGATGCAACATTCCCCAATGAAAAGCAGGGGTGCCAGGAGTACCCTGAACGACAACACAATAAGTGTCCTGGGCCCAAGACTGTTCAACTGCCTCCCGGTATACATAAGGGGAATTACCAATAGACCCCTGACTGTCTTCAAGAAGGCAGTGCACAGGCACCAAAAGTCAGTATCTGACCATCCGGGCTGTGGTTCGTATGTCAGTTTTCGTGCGGCCAGCAGTAACAGCCAAGTTGATCAGACCCTCATCCACCAGGAGGCCAGGTCTCAGATTGGGACAGGGGGACGTTGACCCCCGGAACCCTCTCCAGATATACTCCAGGTATGCTGTTCAGTAGTTGGTTGCTATGTGTTGGTGTCGCCAAGCAGGATGACTACTGTAAAAAAATCTTATCAGATTTTGTTCCTGCTAACGGCGATGCAAAATGAAAAAACTTTGGATGGATGAGAAATGGCAGGTGGCTGTGTCACCTTGGACCTTCTCCACCAGGTGGGGAGGGCAGGAGGTCCACCAAGTGGGGAGGGCAGGAACGTCCACCAACAGGGGAGGGCAGGAAGGCAGTATAAATGCGCTTGCTGCATTCTGTTCCTCACACATCATCAACCAGCAAGATGAAGTTCCTACTCATTCTTCTTCCCTTCCTCGCCCTCACATGGTAACTATGCTACACTAAATTATTTTTATAGATGTATTCTCGGGAACTGCTAAACCCGCAGGGGTTATAAAACTCCCGGGATCTAGGAGGTAATAAGCTTTTCTCCAAGGAAGGATTTTTCTTAGACTATCCTTCACCTCCATCAGGGCACCATTGTTAAAATGTGCACCATTGCTTTTCTGTTTTCTCCTTTGTTATTTTTAATACTTGCTTGCAAAAGTTATTATCTTGGCCTTGCAGGGAGAGTAGCTTTTCTGCCTCACTGACGAAGGATCGAGACTTCATCACTCCTTCCACTCACCCACCAACACAGGTGTAATACTTCATATTAATAAAATACAAATGACACTTAGGAAAAAATAGGATTTACTAAATAGCGATTCTGATATAAAGAAAACATTTCACAATTGATATTTGCTGATGACGCAGTATAGTTATAAGGGCGACACATCTAATAAATATACAAAGTGTTAAACATGATTCTTTATTTCACTACCAACTCCGAGCTTTTAGGAAATTCTGAAGATAGGTTTTAGTGGTTAATGGAGGAGTTTGGTAGACTGTATGAAAGGAAGATACTTAAAGTGAACACAGAATTGATATTTCCAGAGTATTCCCAGATTTATTTCTTATGTATCGCCAGATTTGTCTATGACAGGCATCTGCGCCTGAATGACAGTAAATTATTTCTTTGATAGGAATCTTTGGAAATAAAACAGCAATGGATGTTAAAAGTGAAATGTATCGAAGCAGAAAGGTGACGAAGCTTTTGTTTTAGTGTTTACAATAGACTTTGTATAATACAACGAGGAAGAGGCTGGTGACAGTTGTGATGTCATTCATGGATGAGTGCAACGTCAATAAATGTTGCAGATCATTGTATCATTGTATTCTAGTGCTGCATAACATTATCAAAAACAAGTTGGCAGTTGTTTAAATTTTCTCTTGAAGTGTCCAGTTTTGTCCAGTTTTCTCTTGAAAACTGGACAAAACACATATTTATAGTAGTGTAAGAACAGTTCCTCATCTTTTATCCCACAAGCAGTTTCGACCATAGAAGAATCGGAAACCTTAAAATTCTTTCCACAAATCTATCACATACTGGCTAAACAAACTTCCAGTTTACTTAATGAGAACAAACTAAAGGGCTTGTCTTACTGCAGGGCTCAGCCACCGCCAGAACCAGAGTGTCACTGTGGTGGCTTCGTTGATGTATTTGAAGGAGAGTTGGAAGTGATACCCTTTCCCCCAGAACCCGTGGAAACCTGTGAAAGTGGAGAAGAGGAGTGTGCAGCCTTTTGTGAGGAAGAGGTTAGTCGCTTAAACTTTCTCTTTTTTTTTTTTTTTTTTTTTACACAGGGTTTGACAAGGTTAAGGATCCCTAGCTTTATTGACAAGCTATTTACAGGTTAAGTATTCCTATCTTCATTGGCAAGCTAAGAGCTGTTACCTACATCAACTCATTTGAAAGCATTTTTATTGTTATGAGACATACAAGTAGGGAACAGGATGAAGTTGGAGCCATCTGTGGGCCAGCATTTTCATTTGATCAACTGACTTTATCTCGTTGACATAATTATGCTGTACGAATGTGTTCCATGCTCGAGTCATCCTGGGTATGTATGATCTCAGATGGAGTGATGTTCTGGAGAAGGGTACAGCCAGAGTGAAGTTGCTGCTTTCTGCCCGTCTTGTGGCATAAAAGCTTGTTTCACGCTGTCCTCGAAGTGGATCCAAGTGTGGTACTTTGACAATATTGGCCTTGTACATAACAGTAAGGCCACCCACATCCCTCCTATGTTGAAGGCTCTGCTGAAATGACAGATCTATCCAGGATGGGTCCAGGCGAGAGATGAGACGTCTTGCTCTGTTCTCTACTCTGTCAAGCAGTCGCAGATGAGAGGGGGGGGCAGGCAAACCAAGAAAGTGGAGCATACTCAAGGTGTGAGCGTACTTGTGCCTCGTACAGGATCTTGCAACCCCTACTGTCAAGCAGATGCGAGATACGGCGAAGTGCTCCCTCTCTCTGTCCCTCTCTCTCTCTCTCTCTCTCTCTCTCTCTCTCTCTCTCTCTCTCTCTCTCTCTCTCTCTCTCTCTCTCTCTCTCTCTCTCTCTCTCTCTCTCTCTCTCTCTCTCTCTAAGGGACCATAAAAGTTGTCACTATTTGAAGTATCATTTAATTTAGCACCTATCCGCTTACGACGTCGTTTATCTAATGTATATTCTAATGTATAAAAATTACTTTTGTTTACAGTGGAACGAAATAACTGGCAATGGAGATCTGGATACTGAGTTTGAGGATGGAGTGACCCTTGGACAGCACATATGTCAACACTTAACTAGCGAGGGACATGAAAACTACGGTCCAGGAGAGGTACGTTTTCAGGGACACGAGACCGCAGGGAAGGCTTAAAGTGCGTGCTTAAGAAAATTCATTATTTTAGGAATATGTAATCAGGACATGCGTAGCACATAAATATTTTTGTCATGGAAACGATTCTCTCTCTCTCTCTCTCTCTCTCTCTCTCTCTCTCTCTGGAAGCTTTTTTTTCCGCGGTGGAATAAAAGTTTGTTATTTAAAATCTCCCAGGTTATAACTCACTTGGGTATGTGACACAATCTTACACCAGTGTAAGGAGACTGAATCATCAAGTCAGTAACCTCACATTGACCAACCCACAACAAAAACCTTCTTAGCAATAATGCTTAAAATAACTCTTAAACCAACATCTTTAGTAGCTATTAATATATGCTAGATATAAAATTTTAAATATTTTTGTGTTACTAGGATCCGATTACCATTGGCCAGGAGGCCTACTGCAGTGCTAATTTTAACTCATTTATGTTTTTTAGTGATATTCACTTTGTAATTGTCTTCAACAGGTGTTCCTGTACTACAGACTGTGTGAAGGTCCCTGGCAGTATGATGGGGTACAGACAACAACGCTACTGTGTTGTAACCTCGGTGATTACGTGCCCTGCGAAGAAGGTATTCGACGTAAATAAATAGTAACTAGCAGCTCAAGTGTCTATCTGATGACTTGTGGGTGTAGCAAAGACATTTGAGTATATAATGGAGAATGCCTTTCTTAAAAGTGAGTTTTGCCAAGTGTGAACCTAATCCTTGTTAGGTTCCTGAAGTACAACACTGGAGACAGCGAGGACACGTAGCAGAAACCCAGAGATCCTTTGTTATTCTAACACAGAACACCGCTGAAGAAAATCATTAAACATTCAGAGAAACTCAGTACCATACGTTATGCTGCTCAGTCTACTAACAAATGAGCTATGTCAAGATGTGATCACTATCACCAACACAAACTACATCTGCTGAAACATGGGAGAAAGAAAACTTAAGTCGACGTTTGGTCATTCAGTTCTCACTTCATGATGGTTCAGGAAGGACCGAATGTCGTCTCAAAATTCATCTAAAAATGCACTCTAATGCCTCAGATTGTGGCTACTGCAGATATTAGCTAAGTTCAGTTTGTACTAGGTATAAGATGATCCAAAATTTCTTGATAAAATCATGTATGCATTCAGTGAAATGCCGAAAATCGATTTCTGTATCCATCCGCACAACACTCTACGGAAGGTATTTCACTTGAAATTATTTTCACTGTCAGTTGAGTTGCAGGTTTCTGAGTAGCAGTGCCATGCTCCCCTATTAGTTAATGATGCATCTAGACCTTGTCTAGAATCTCAGCAGTGACTGGTACTAACGTCTCCAGTAATAATTATTTCCTGGTTGTGGTAATATTTATCACCGTCAGTAGTACAGGAGTAGAGCACAGGGCTGCAGATCTGATATGGAAACTCACAATAAACACTCAATTATAGTACACCTAGACAAGGTCAAGGTACACCTAGACAAGGTCAAGGTACACGTAGACAAGGTCTAGGTGCACCAAGACCTTGCACAAGGTCTAGGTGTACCTTGTTTAGACCGGGCCGCGGGGACGCTGACCCCAGAAACCCTCTCCAGGTATACTCCAGGTATACTCCAGGTATACTCCAGGTGTGTTATAAGCTACTGGGACCTTTCTAATAATATAATTTCCGTAGAGCCTCTACTATAAGGAAGAAATTAATGAACAGATTCATTTTATGGAGGTTTTAACCAACAAAAAATATGACTTAAACCTAAATTGAAAGACTGTTGAAAAGCACATACGATACCGAGGAGTTGCATATGTGTCTAACTCATCTCTTAGTGAGTACAGATTCACTCAGGCTTCATCGGGTCAGCCTTGGTGTCGCAATACACACACTGGCTACACATCACCTCTCATTCTCAAACGATCTCTCACCTTCAATAACTATCAACATTATGGGGAAATCTTGGCTTGTAATATAGACAAGTTGTGGCGTGGAGTGTACAAGGTCCCAAGACCCAAACATGTCAATAGTTAAATGTCTTAACTGTTTTCCCATGTGTCTTTAACCACAATTACATCATCTCTCTTCTTATAAGGAGACACATTTTCATGTGTACACTTTACAAAATCTCACAGAATGTTACAATATAATTTTTAGGTAAAAACACAACTTTAAATGTAAAGATTCTCTGGAAAAAAATACAAAAATAAACAGCTCTTGAGGGTCGTTAAGACTGCATGTCACCTTTCACCGAATGTATATTTTAATACCTAAAATACGGATTAAAGAAAACTCTCAGCATATGTAGGTTGAGACATACACCTCCCGGTGTACATATTAGTAAGCTTATTTAGACACGGGTACACGTAAGTACAAATATCATACGTAGTGTAAACTACTCACCAGGATAATTCCAAAAATCAAGTCAAAGTGGCTATTTCTTGAGTTCCCCTTAAAAGTTTAGACAGTTTCTATTGCACCATGTTGGCACTGACAGTGCCAACATTCACTGCTCCGTGGGGTGGCTTAAGTATTTCAGTGAACCTGCTTTTGGAAGCAAGATAAGATAAGATGGAGTATACTGTTTGCTTAGAGTCCTAAATTTCCCACCTTGTTTGGTTTGTATGATAATTCCTTAATGAAGATGAATAAGTTAGTTTAATATGTTTATTTAGGACCCTATACCCATCCTGTGGGAGGTAGTCAAAAGATTACAGAAGTACATAATGGGTCCAGGGACTGGGCCCCAAAGTTTTGATAGCTGAACAAGGTACAAAGATAATAAACAACGGTGCACCAAGTGGTTAGGTTAACACAATGGGAGGTAATTGCTCACTGAAGAAGTGTTTTAAATGCACTATGCCCAAACAGCATTATGCCCAAACACTTATGCTGAACCTCAGAAGACTTCCACAGAATCAGGAAGTCCACAAGCAACAACATTAAATGCAAGAGATAAATTTAAAGCGACTGTTCTCCCAATAGCTCGAGTTATCTAATAAATTATAAACTGAATAAGACACAAGTACAACATTTAG